>NC_056727.1:668906519-669206519 GCF_019279795.1 Protopterus annectens | reverse complement strand
TTGGATGGCCAATTATGACAAGTGTTTCTAGTTGTGTATTCTCACCCATAGTATGACTGCCCCCTTGACTTCTCAAGGACAACAGAGTTCATGGCAAGGATATCAGTTTGAGCCGACATATCATCCTGGAGAGGCAAGGAAGAAGCGTCGTAGGAGTGACAACAGTCATATGGAGCAGGAGTCAGTGGAAAGTGATGTCTCTAATCTGTCGAGCATGACATGGTGCCTGTGTGGCCAGTGCACATTAATGAACACGTCTCTTGAATCCCAACGTTGTGTGTCTTTACAGCATGCTATCCAGAAATGGAGAGAGATAAGCTCAGAATCAACACATCCATGCATTACTATGCATCTGCAGTTTGAATCAGCATGCTTATTACCACACATACTGCAGATGATATTCAGGCATCAGTATACGCTTAGAGGAAGATTCAGACAAGCACAGTGGAGCAACAGGTATGAATGTGATTGTTTGACTCCACTGTTCAGTGAGTGGCCAACATAATGGCCTACCATTCTTAGTGTAAGATTTCTGTGAAAATATAGATGGCAGCAGATAATGATGGAAAGAATAGTACGACACTGGTGTGCAGGTAAGTCAGGGCATATAGGTGTGCAAGGGTTGTATGCTAGCAGTGACATCCAATATTGAGGGTGATGTGGCATGCAGCTGTGGTCTATCAAACACAATAGACAGTGCTGAGGAGGTGTTGGCTAAGAATGGACAGGTATACCAAGCTGTTCCATTGGTAGCTGTGTATTGACATTAATTTTTGTTGTTTCAGGTTGTACCATGTGGTGGCATACAAAGCCTATGTTCTGTGGGTGTACAACAATTGCAAGCTTGGCTTCAGCAACAGAGTCGCCCTCCCCGCTTGTGTAGTGTCACGTGTATGAACAAACTTTCCATCCGAAGACATAGATGAGGGTTACACTGGGTTTCTTACTTTTGAGGGACTGTGGGTTTTTAATGAGGACTGAACTTACATTCACCAAATGTAAAGTTGCCCAGCAACACTGAGTGGCTCCAAAGAGAATAAGAGAACACCTCACATTGTAGTGCTTCTATGCCATTTGTTATTGTGATTTTGGATGAGTATTAATAAATTGGTGGAATCATTATCTGACTCAGATCGGTTTGTGTGTACATGCTTAATATCAACACACTATGCATGAATAGCCTGTCTCCAAAGGTCAACCTTGTGTATACTTTAAACAGTTTAGTAGTTTCACAGCTACCCCTGTGTGCGGAAGACATGAATGACAGTTTCAAGACTGCAACCGGTATTTGGACATCATTCAGCCTTACAGGGTATGAAATGCACATGTACGTACAGGCAAAGGCGTATTTCTTGTCATAAGGAAAATTAGTATTACACAGGTACTGCAATTATACAGGCCAGTTATGCAGTCAGTGTGTAATGCTGTGAGGAAGGAGTCCATTGTTCATGGTGTGCTTAACTGCACAGGCTTAAGTGGTGGCTGAGAAAGGTGTGATAAGGTGCAAGACTGATCATCAGGAAACTGTCCCAGAAGGGGTAGAATTACTATTGGGCGACATGTAAGTGGAGATTAGCTACAGTTGATGATGTCCTGGCAAACTTGTATAAGTAATGCTAAGTATTGGGTGATGTAGCTTATTTATCTGTGCACCTTTGTTGTGTTTGGTTAAAAATGTGTATTGAATATGAGTTGATCCTGTATTTTTTTTTTTTTTATTTTCTTCAGGTGAGTGTCGCCATGCCAATGTGTTTTGTATGCCTTCCATGTTCGCCGAGACAATCTGCCACCCGGTGTGTCATTCCATCACTTTCCACATGACATTAAACTGTGTACATGATGGGTGATTAACTGTGGGACAGATGTCAGTAACATAGGCAGGTTTGTGAAAGAAGTGATCAGCGGTACAAAGCCATGTCATTTCCTGTGCTTAAAGCATTTTGCGGAGAACCAGTTTGAGCTGGACTTCAATAGTCAGCTACTTCCAGATCTCATGAAGCCAAGGCATCCAGCCCATTGATTAATTGCATAAGCTGTACCTACACTTTTTACTTTTTCAACCATAAATCCTAGAAAATCTTCAGAAGAGTGGCCGCAGCACAAACAGCATGAAACTGTAAGAACAGTGGCCTGCATAACTTTGTTTTTAGATAGTTGCATTTGCTTAGCGTGACATGTACAGTATGTTATAACACATCTGGGGTATCACTCATTAATAACTTTACTATCCCCTGCAGCTTTATTGAGGAACTTCTCAGTACAACCCAGCCTACCTTGCCAGATGTTGTGAATGAACACCTGTATGGCCAACACAAGGTAAATTTCATTTAATTTTCTATTCTACATATATCCGGCTGTGATCACATCCATGGTCAGTTGTTATAATGTTACACTTGCCTGTTTTGCTAGTCACAGACAAAGAGCCAAGTCCAGAGGCTGAATGAAATTGAGACAGTGGATGAGGAAGCAGAGCCTGCTGTGGTTGAAGATCACCTGGAAGAGTGACCTGTGATGGCAGAACCTGTAGAGGTAAGTAGGGATGAAGACCTGTGCTGTATGAACTGGTGACAAAGCATTTGTGTACTGTTCAGATTATGGGTGTTGCAGTAGGCAGGAGCATTTAGTTTGGAGATAAAGATGAGTAGTGCTGCAGTACTTATTGTGTGTACTGTGTCCTTCAAGGCAGAGGATAATACCGTGTGTAGTGTGAACTATTGTAACTGTTTCGGGGATTGATCGTCACTTAAGGACTTTGGAGTAGTGCAGCAGTGTTAACAGTGGTGGTACACAGTCCGATGACATTTCCACAAGATGTTCTATTGGAATGACAGATTGAGCTGCCCTACTGGACACACTACCTGTTGATAGTTGCTGGAGAGTTACATGCAGTAATGATAACAAGTAATGCGATGCTAATGGTAATAGTAATGCTTCGGACAGTGTCACTGACAGTGACATTGTGAAGCATGCAAATGTGAACTGAGGAGCATCCTTGGAACACAATACTGATAAATGCATTGATGTCCAGAATCGGTTGGTAATACTAGTTGTGCTTATTTGCTTTTGCTTATGATAGCCTGCAATGAAGTGTGCTTTTCATGTGATTGTCTTCTCTTTGCAGGTACAAGTATATGAAGAGGTAGTGGAAGCCATCAAATTGATTGCAGTGGAAAGGAAAACAGTAGCATGCCAAACAAAGTTACGGTGAAATAAAGGCTGCAGTGTAGGAGTTCAAGCAAAGTTACTGGAACAGAATACAAGACCAGTGAAGAAGCACGATGCAGCTGTACAGTTTCCAGAGGTTGGAGTGTCATTGTTGATGGACCACACATACAGCCAAAAATGGCAAGTTGTTCAGACTGAAATAACAGAGTCTGGGCCACCACAAGATCACAGTTCCAAAGATAAGGGCACATGTAGCACAAGTCTCAACCCATGTCTTCAACAAGAGGATGATGCTTGCAGTGAAGCAGCCACATGTAGCTCAAGTGCCTACATGTCTCTTCAGCTGCAGGCTTGCAGCACTTCAGTCAAGCTTGCACCAGAAATACATAGCAGCAGCACGAAGAGTGACTCCTCAGACTCTCTGTGGACAAATGATATGAAAAAGGATCCAAATTGTAGCTACCCTTCTGACAGCATGACTACCAATGAGATGGAAGACACAGTGGTTGAAAAGGACGAAGATGAAAAGATGATAAGCGAACCAAGGTTCATTGTTGTTGAGTCTTGCCTTGATTCATTGCTGTTAAAGCTGACCCACTCAGAATGCCAAAGTCCTGCTGTGGAAGTGGAAAAGAAAACTAAGTTGGGGTCATATGTATCTGTGAAGGTGTCCTGCATTAGTGGACACGAAGTTCTTCAGTGGCAAAGTCAACCATTAATAGGCCGAATGCTTGCTGGCAACTTACTACTCGCATCATCTCTTTTGTTTAGTGGAAGTACATATGCCCATATCACATGATTCTGTGCATATTTCGGCCTGGAGTTTAATAGGGAGACAACCTTCTATGCCATTCAAAGACAGTATCTGTTCCCAGTACTGCAACATAGCTGGAGAGAGCATCAGAATCATCTGCTGGCAGATACAGAGGGAAAGGAAATAAGGTTAGGTGGTGACGGGTGGTGTGATAGTCCAGGATATTCAACCAAGTACTGCTGCTATACCATAATGGACCTGGATTCTGGATTCATCATTGATTTTGCATTTGAGCAGGTTTGCACAGGAGTATCTTCGGTGGCACTGGAGAAGAAAGCTTTCAAGAAGTGCCTGTCTAACTTGCTGTCAAAGAATGTTAAAGTAAGTCTTGTGGCAACAGACTGACATCCAGGGATAAGATTGTTGATGCGCAAGGAATTCCCAGAAGTGGATTACCAGTTTGATGTCTGGCATATGGCCAAAAGCTTGACCAAGAAAAGAAGCTGGCAAAAGGCAAAGAACAAGATAATTGCTGCAGTGGTGCCACAGTATTTCCAATCACCTGTGGTGTTGTGCTGAAACGTGCGAAGGTGATGAAGTTGTACTACAGGAGAAGTGGTTGTCATTGCTCTACCATGTAACAGACCAACACAACTGGAGCGGTACAAAGAAGGTATCATGTTGCGATCATGAGATGCCAGTAGTTGATGGAAATGAGAAGAAGTGGCTGGATAAAGATGATGCATGCTACAGTGCATTGAAGAGGATTGTTTCAAATTGAGTTTTTATTAAAGATTTAAAGCAGGTTACCAAGTTCTGCCACACCGGCAACCTGGAGGTGTTCCATGCATTACTGTGCAAGTACTGTCCAAAGTTTGAGCATTTCAGTTTTGCAGGAGTGAAGGCACGAATCATTTTGGCCATCCTGGATCACAACGAAAACCTTCATCGTGAACAAGCAGTGGTGAGATTCCCTAACTGAAAGTCATCACCAAAGGGAGAGCTTAGATACAACATGGTGTATCCAAAGGCAAAACAAGAATGGGTAGCAAAACCAATTTTTGAGAAATGAAAGTTTGACTACATCTATGACCTGATGATGGAGGTCATAAAACCAAAAGAGGCATACTGGAAACTCAACCCATGTCATTCCCCACAATTCCGAGGAATATTGCTCAGTGCGAACGTCCAGAGAAGATGTGTGGAAAGACATATTTCTAGATTTGGGAAAAGTAAGGAAAATCCTGGGTAATAAAGTGAAAGTGTAGGCACAAACTGGGTAAGTACAGTGTGAATCATAATTGTTCATACCCTACATCTGTTTTACTCATTTTAGTTTGCTCGTATACATTTTTACCTGGATTTTGAGTGCATATTCTAGATGATTAAATGTGTCTGAGTTGTGTGTCGCCATTAAACAGTCAGAGCAGGGTTCATTACCAGTGTAGTGTAATGAATTACTATAATCCAATGTAATGTCCATAATGGCCTTACAATCATATGATCATAACCTATTGTCCCCATCCATGCAGTATTGGTGGATCATCCCAAGGTGAAATTACCATTACCCATCCAATTTTACACCTTGCAGGCAAAGCTGTCCAATGAGGTGCTTAAACATTATTCTGATTTCAGTTGCTCAGGTTGTCTACTCTCAGTGGGACACCAAAGTTCATCTGGCAGGTTATAGTATTGTCACATACCAAGGGAAGGTCTTTACAGCATGAAGACAAGGTGCCTTCAGACTTAGAGGCAAGGCAGAGTTCATGTATGACTTGTGAGTATGAAATGGAAGTGTCAGTGATTGTATCAGATACATGTAGGACAGATGAAGGCCTTTATTCACAGAGGTTGTCTTCTGCCAACTTGGGCATTCCAGGACCCAACTATTTGGCTTTTACTTTACGAGAAATAGCACCAAGCAGAAGAGGTCCCAGGTATGCTCCCTGTGGAACACCTCTGGTTATTGGTCTGCTGGTGAAGGTGCATTGCCCTAGTTGTCCTGTAGGTGTTCTAGCAGTGAGACAGTTTGCGACCTATCACACTATTGCAGGCTAATGTCAAAAGGCCTGCACACAGTGCGGCCTATGATTTGCTCCATGGGCTTGCAAATAAGGTTAATCAAGGAAAAATGGATATAGTCCCCGGGGTGAGTGGATTCAACCAACTTTGAAGGAGACAACAAAGACCATCTTCCAGTCAGCTGTGATGAAGCCATTGCTTACACTATCACTGCACAAAGTTGGTACTAATTCTGGTTGAAGCCACTGTATGTCTCAGTCGGGTGTGCTGTCCGGTCACACCGTTGCTGTGTATTTGTGCTTAGGAGAGGATTTTGGATCTGCTCTGTAGAGATGCAACTTGGGGGATATGGATGTCATGGGACACATCATGGCCACAGGGGATTGAGGTTCTCATGTGACCGGTCAGCTCACGAGCTTAACTATATCCACTGCCGTCAGTGTATGTGGTAGCAATTGTGGTTACTTGACTGCAATAGTGTGCCTTTCATTACCAGTAAGGGTTGAAAGTAAAGAACAACTTCTTGTTGTTCACACTTGAGGAATCAAAATCTAGTTTGGAGTATTTGTTTTGCAGGACTTCACAATGTATGTGCATGGTAAAGCTGTAAGAGGGAGTGTTGCCAGTTTAGGATATGCTGGCTGTTGTTATGAAGACATTATTTCTTCATCGTATGATAAACAGTGTGAATGCCACTTGTCCACGTGGCAGGCTTGCTCATCCTTGGGCTTATTGTGTTCTCATCAGTTATGATAGGGTCAGTGCAGTTAAACAGGTGATGGCATAAAGCACTGGTGTAGATCTGTGGCTAGTTCCCACGCCCATCTGAGGGGAGAGGTGCAGTGAAGGTCTTGTAAGTCCCAGGAACTACACCCTTACTGGGCTGCATGTAGACTCTGGCGTTGTCTTGCTGATTTGTAGGTAACCTACGGCTATTGAGTGTGTTTACTGTCCTGTTAATTGTAATCTGCTTATGTATTATGCTGTATTGTGATATGTCAGTTAACATTGTTCAATAGTTATGCATTAGTATTTGACCGGGACAATTGTTCTTGATAGTTGTAATTGGAATAAATGAGTAATCAGTGAAAAGCATAATTGTATTAATCGTATGTTATGAACAGGGTGGCCATTGTTAAAAGCAGCGACATGGAAAGGCTTATTTTTTTTGTTGGAACATGACTAAAAACTGTATGTTTTCCTTTCTTTACACAGTGCCCTTGCCAAGTGACAGTCACAAAACAATTACATGGGTTTTGCCATAAGTGTCAGAGTGAGTCACGCTTGTCATATATTGCGACTGGTGAAAGAGCAGATGAACAATTAGTGAAATATATGTTACTAGGTCCCTATACAAGTTTCTTTGTCAGCATTTGTCAATAGTTGTATTGGGTGTCTTGTACTGAGGGCATGAGCTACTGAAAAAACTAAGCTGTGACTGCTGCTGAAAAGAAATACATCTCCAGAAACTTAACATTCTTAGGTGTGAGGGTGATTACACATGACAAATGTCCATTTCAGTTGAGTCATGTGTAATGCACTTGTGTCAGGGGTTACCATACTCAAGTGTAGTTTGTCAAGACTGGAAAAACCTCATCATGCAAGTAGGCCACATGTAAAGATTAATTTAAATCTTTTTCTATGTGTGTAACTTGTGTGAAGGGAGTCGAGCGTGCACATTTGCATCCTTCTGTTAGATGCTGTGTATGGGATGTGTTTACTGACAAGTAATGTTTGTTGTGGATACGTAGTGTTACTGTTGTATTTTCATACACTTTGATCATAATTATGTACGGTAGTGTCTGACTGGGAGAAGGGATGATTGGTGAGGAGCTTGTCTGAAAAGGATTATAACTGAGTAGTGTGGAAAAGAATGCTAGCGGACTTATCACAAGTAATGGCACATTAACGGGGGTGGATAATGGCAGCATTAATAAAGGTGTGTGGAGACAGTGGGTGCTGGCCAGTTCACAATCCCGGTAATGAAAGGGATGTCAAACTGCCATGAGCAACCAGAAGTGTCTGAAGATGTAGTTATTCTGTATGTAAACACCTGTGTAGTACTGTCTAGGATCACACTGTCAAGCATTTTTCACCGCAGCACCTGCTTGCAAATAGTGCTTAGTGGAGCTCTTTGATTACAGACAATGACATTCATAAATAACAGGGTAAATATATAGTCATTAAAGTCATGTGATCATATTCAAGGAAGTGTCATGGCTAAGAGCATTTTTAAAATTGCCTGTTGTCCAATACAGAATCTGAATGTGTAGTAAAACTGACAGTGTGTGTCAGCATTCCAGCCTGGGGTCGAGTGAATGATGCAGCAATGTAGTGGCATTTGTTAGTTATTTCTTTTTTAGCAGCTGCAGTTTTAAGGACTGGTCTTGGAGGACAGAAATGAGATGCACATACTGCATAAATGGCAACAGGAGGCATGTTTGTAGAAGCCTGCATAGCTGTAGGAGTGTTATGATAGTGGTGAGATGAGTGGATATGGCTGCAGTTGCAAGTAGTGTGTGGTGTGAGTGGTCCTATGTGATGCTGGCTACCGTGAAGTGGTACAAAGGCTTGTCACAACAGTACAATAATTTCTGCATTTGCACATTGTAACCAAAAGCTAGCATGTGCATATGTCATCTAAGTTCATAGATTCATAGGTAGGTAGTAGGCTATTGGCCCTAGGGCCTATATAAGCCTAGCCAAAAAGGTACCATGGCTTTCGCCACCCAAGAAAATTATTTTCCTGTGCCACTGTCGAGCAGAGGTCCAGAGGTGATCCCTGGGGTGAATTTCCTATTTCTCATCCAATCATCAAGATTTTTCTTGAAGAGTGTTAATGAGGAGCTTTGTTTGATATAGATAGGTAGATTGTTCCAGAGTATGGGAAATCTCTGGGACAGGAATCTATCCCTCCAGTATGTTCTGTTTATTGTGGTGACAAGGTTTAGGTCCCTAGAGCATGTAGCTTGGAGGGATTGGGATTTCTTTAAGTGGAGCATGTCCAACAGCTCTGAGTTTGGCATAGATTTGTACGTTAGGCAGAGATCACCTCTGAGTAGGTGATATGCGACGGAGTAAAGCTGGAGTTTTTTTTTTAAATGGTCTGCATAGGGCATCTGTTTGGGGCCAGTAATCCTCTTTGTGAGGTATTTCTGTGGCCTTTCCAGTTGTTGTAGATGTCTTGTGAGGTATATACCAAAAGGGGCTTTGTAATCCATAATGGGTCTAATGAGTGATAAGTAGAGGGGAACAATTACCTCTTTTTTCCTGGATGAGAAACCTTTTGTGATGAGGTGTGCCACATAGAAGGATTTCCTGACTGCTGGGACGATGTGATTAGCAATGCAGAGACTACTGCCCACCTGTTTCCCTAGGTCCCATCACACTTTCGGTGTTAAGTAGACTACCACCTATGTGGTAGCTCATGGGTACAGAGTTTTTACCAAAAGGGATGACAATGCACTTTTTGGCATTGAGCTTGAGGCCATGGCTTTGACACCAGGCATCTGTCTCAGTGAGGCCCTTTTGTAGGATGTCCACATCATTAGGAGTTTCAATTATAGCTCCTAGTTTGCAGTCATCTGCGAACCTCATTAGCCAAAGACCTTCTGTGTAAGCCTGTACTTCAGAAAAGTAGATACCAAACAGGAGAGGACCCAGGACTGAACCCTGTGATACTCCACTTGTCACTGGTCTGAAGTCGGATTTGGAGTCTGCTACTTTCACAGTGTGGGTTCTGTCAGTGAGCCAGTTGGCAACCCATCTTGTGACATATTGATTTATACCCAGTTTAGTGAGTTTATCTATAATTCCAGAGTAGGGGATGGTGTCAAAAGCCTTGGTGAGATCTAGATAGGCTGCATGAGCCACCTTACCCTCGTCTACGGCTTTGGTGACTGCTTCAAAGAAGTCTGTCAGGTTTAGGAGACATTATCTGCCTTTTACAAACCCGAACTGGGTGGGGTCCAGAGTTTGGAGATTACCAATGTCTTCATTTATAAGTTCCATGATGATATGTTCCATGGCCTTGCAGACCAGGCTCATTAGGCTAATGGGGCGGTAGTTCCTGGGGTCTGTGGTGGCTCCCCCTTTGTGGAGTGGGATAACCATCACTGTCGTCATTCAGTGGGCACAAAGCCTGAGGTGAGGCTATGATTGAACATGGTACTTAGGTGGGGTGCCAGTTCATTCTGTAGTTTGTGTAGAACGCAGCCTGGGATGTTTTCAGGTCCCATGGATGCTGTGTTCTTGGCTTTGGAGAATGTGGTTTTTACCTGTGCAGCCGTGATTACAGGAACTTTGCATTCTTCCGGTATAGAGATGGGCCCTTTAGGGGGTGAGAGAGGGGTAAAGTTAGCACTGAACCTATCTGCCAGGATGCTGGCAATATCAGTTGGTTCTGTATATTTAGTGCCATTGTGCTGTAACTCAGAGATAATCTGAGTGTTGCCATTGAGATTCTTGACATAGCTATAGAATGTTTTGTTGTTGTCTTTAGAATCAGTGGCAATTTTGTTTTCATAACTAGCTTTGGAGGATTTTATGAGGGATCTCAGCTTCTTACTGAGGCTGACCAGGAAATTCCTCCAATCATGGGATTTTATTCTTTTTTGCAACAGTTTCTTTCTTCTGTTGTAGAGTTATTTTATGGCAGGGGACCACCAGATTGGCTTCCTTTTTTTGGAGGATAGCATTTTGGTTCTGTTAGGGATAGCATGATCCGTGCACTTGTGTAAGTGCTTATAAAGTGCATTTGTGTAGGATTCAGCAGTCGTACCACTATTGTCCATCTGCATGGGTGTCGTGAAGTTTGCCACTTCTGTCTTAAGAAGCAGGAAGTTGGCTTTTGAGAAATTTTTTACGGTGATTTCCCTAATGGGGGGGTGGGGGCAGGATGTGGATGTCTAGGGTGATTAGCTTGTGGTCGGATCTGACCAACAAGGAATTGACCTCTTGTGTGGAACACCGGTCGCCTGTGTTGGTAATGACCAGGTCTAAGATATTGCTGCTCCTGGTGGGAGTGTGGATAAGTTGATCCAAGGTATTGTAATTTATGAATTCCAGAAAACGTTGAGCAAAAGAGTTGGTACATGAGTAGTTTTCCCAGTTAATGGTGGGGTAGTTCAAATCGTCCATTATGAGGGTGTTGGGTTGTACCCTAATATTTTCCAGTGTATCAAGAAATGAGGAGTGGGAATCCTGGGACATGGTGGCTTGTCTGAAGCCATATAGGTTAATCAGGGTGGATGGATTGGTGTTGTTACATAAGTACCAGTCAATATTAAAGTCTCCTAGTAGTATTGTTTCCTGAGGGAGATTTGAAGAGAGCCAGTTTAATAAGTCATTTAATAGTGTGTGATTTTTACCTGGGGGGAGATAGGTGCAGATTATGTTAACTGATTTGTGTGAGTTAAGTTGGAGTTTAGTAATAATTATTTCTAAGTTGTTGTCTAAGGGTAGCTTATGATTTATTTTGTTGATTTGTAGTCCTGTTTTGTAGAGAATTGCTACCCCTCCACCTTTTTTATTTGTGCGGTCTTGTCTAAAGATACAATAGCCTGGGGGAATAATTTCAGTATCTTTTATTGTGGGTTTGAGCCATGTGTCGGTTAGGCAGAGGATGTCAAATTGCTGGACATCTAGAAGAGCATGAATTTGTGGTATTTTGTCGCATATACTATGTATGTTTAGATGGGCTATAGAGAGTGATTTGGAGGGTTTGGTTGGTGGTAAAGGGATTATATTAGGTTTGTTGCAGTTAGTGGGGGCTGGGTGATGGTTTGGGCCTGGGTTGGGGTGAATGTCACCATGTGTTAAGGAATGGATTAGTATAAAGTTGTAGTACTGGAGAGGTTTACAATGATAGTTGCATAATTTTCTAATATTTAGAATTGAGTATCTGATGTGAGTTAGGCGGTGATATTTGGCTTGAAAGTACCTGGGCTTGTAGATGGCATTAAAAAAGCTTATTGATGAAGGTGGAGAAGTTGTTAGAGTTTGTTGGGAAGGGATAGTAAGAGTAGAGAAGAGGGGTTGTTCATAGGAGGTTAAGAGGTAGGTAGTGGTAAGAGTTGTCAGGAGTGAGAGTACTAGTAACCATTGGTATTGGTTAGGCATGGTAGAAGAGTGTAGTAGATATTAGAGGAGAAGGAGAGAAGTGACCAGTGTTTGTCTTGTCTTTTCATCATTTTGGTGGGATGTCCAGTTCTTTACTATGTCACTGTTGTCCCATGTTTTCTCCACTTTTTGATGACTGCATGCATTGTGTTCCATGGTTCATCCAATGCTGTGGAAATATTTTTGAAACCTTCTCCTGGCTGATACCTTTCTACAATGAGATCCTTTTGGTGCATTGTAAGCTGTGTGCAAATCATGGCTTTTGCTGTAGCAGGCAACTGAGGAAAATTCTACTAGAACAGCTGAACTTTATTTGTGGTTAACCACAGTCTCTTTAATTGCTGGCAGGTGTGTACCCAGGAAGACAGAATGTTGTAATTAAATCCAAAGGTGCTTCAACAAAGTATTAGTTTAAGGGTGTGCACTGACAACAAAGTATTACTTTAAGCGTGTGCACACTTATGTAACCAGCGTATTTTATGCTTTTTATTTTTTATATTTTTTCCAGGAATGCTGTAATTAAATCAAAAGCTGCTTCAATAAAGTATTACTTTAAGAGTGTGCACACACAACAAGGTATTAGTTTAAGGGTGTGCACAGTTGTGCAACCAGCTTATTGTATTTCAATTTTTATTATTTTTTCCCCTAACAGATTTTTTCAATTGAATAGTACAGGTTATAGGGCATATTAAAAGTGGGAAAAGTTTTGAAATTATTTATTGGGATCTCATTTGTTTACATCACAAGAATCTGGCATTTTAACAGGGGTGTGAAACTTTTTATATCCACTGAATAAAAGGTGTATAACTGGTGGTTAAGCATTGGCAAATCTTTTTAAGGAATGCAATAATCTTCTCCTGTATTGCAAGGTATTGGACAATAACCAGCAGCTTTTGATCTTGTATGTTGAGCCATGTGATGTGGATAATGCTGGCTGCATAATGTATGAACATGACAAATGAGTCATGGCTGATGTATTGTGCAAGGTCAGAAGACATTGGAAGTGCTGTTACTCAAATACTGGTATACATTCACCTTGGTAAGACCGAGTAATACATGGCCTGATTTTGATTAAGGTAAGAGACTTTTTTTTTTTAGTATAAAGAATACCCTATTGTCCAGAGAGATGGTTCCTCTGTTCAAACTGTTTGATAATATCTGATAGATGAAATGGACATTGCAGAAGATAATTCAGATATGCCTTGTGTAAGACTGTATACATATATTTGCAGTGGTGCACTATCTCAGCAGAATATTTCTAGCCGGAGAATTGTTAGCAGTCTTGAGTCAGTACAAAACATTTGGAAGAATACTTCTTCAGTTGTATGGATAAACTGGTGGTGATAGCGTAATTAGGTTTATAGGCTCATAGGTGCTTACTAGAATAATGACCACAAGTAGCTTTTTAAGGCTAGCCATGCATCCCAAATCTTTGACAAGTTCTAATGTCCTTGATAAGTTAAGCATAGCCCTGGAACTATTTACAGGTTACCCGTTTGCATCAGAGCCATAGGTGCCAAACCAGGGATGAATTTCCAGTTTCCCTTCCAATTCTGTAAGTTGCAATAGAATTGGACAAAGTAATATGTAGTGATGTGTTGTGCACAGTCTTATACATGGTGTGACAAATGCATATGCTCAGATGACAGTTAGTGCATGATGTAAAGGGACACTGGCATTGTGGTAAGTTGACAATACACCTGCCTGGTGGTATTAATTAACCAAATGATAGTATGATACAGACTAGAGCGATCATTATTAAAGCCATTACTGTAGTGGGCGAACAGTGGTTGGGTGTACAGGTTAAGGGAAAAGTGTAGTGAAAGTCATTGATAAAGAACAGTACAGAGTGATCTTGGATGACTTTCTGAAGCATCTAATGACTTCTGTTTTGTGGAGCACGTTAAAAAAACAGGATTAGATTTTATATTTCTGTGGTTGTCTGGACTAGACTGGTATGATGTACTGTTGCAGTTACATTAGAAGATGGTTCAACTGGGGACATGGCCAGTTTACCACTGCTGGGTTATGAGTGTAGGTGGAATGAAGTATATCTTGGATTGCGATGTGTGATTGTCAACAAGGCCAATTAGGTTGGTGAAAGACAGATAAACATAGCAATTCAATGCCTACAAAATGCTGTAGTAAAGACATAACAGTCAATGGAAGGCAGCACTTAAGTGACTACAGTACAAAGTCAGACTGTTGAGATGGCACCATTTGGAGGTTTTCCCTCTAGGACTCTGCTGCAGACAGTCACCTTCCTCCAGATTCAGCAAGCTCTGCACGGTGTGCAGGAACAGTGCAGGAGCTCCTGGAGGCAATATGGCTGCAATGCAATCCAGAAATAAGCTGCAAGGATGTGCATGAGCACTCCTGCACTATTCCTGCACGGACGGAGCTCCTGTATGCAAATTACCCCATTTGCAGGTGAAAACCATGCAAATGAGGTGAATTTGCACTCCAGGAAGCTGGCAGACGACCATGCAGGACTAGTGTAATCTGCAGAAATGTACTTGGTTAGTAACCGAGTACATTTCTGCAAACTACAAAACGGAGCCATGACAGCTCCAAATAAAGGGTGTATATAATGAGTAAAGCATGCCAATGGCCAAATATATGGCCATTGGCATGGAAAACAGTCAAAAACAAAAAAAAAAAAAACTATTTTTTTAGCCGATTTTGGCTGTTTGCTATTGGCTTAAGCATAGGGCAGCGGCGCGCAAATGGGATCGGGTGAAAAATAAAGAAAATAACTTGAAATAAGCATTCTAACCATGGGGCATGGTGGTGGATCTGTAGCAAGTTACAGTTTGGACTGTGATCTTGCCCAGCGTTAGTTGCACTTGGATAATCTCGGATGCATTATGCTGAGCAACTAGCCTGAAGGTGTGGATATCCTTAATGAATATGGACACTCCTCTACCTTTAGTGTTTCGTTCCAGGTTAGGTGGCTGAAAGGTGTGGTATGAATTATAGCCTGGTAATGCAGGGGTGCTCTCTGGAGCCTTGAACCAGGTCTCTGTCACTGCACAGATGTCGATGTTCTCCATTTTAAAGAATGCCTCGAGTGAATGCATTTTGAAGTTTAGACTTCTAGCATTGAGTAGCATTACCCTCAGATTTTGCTTTACTCAAGTTTTTTGACTGTTGGTATATACATTGGATATAAAAAGTTTACACACCCCTGTTAAAATGGAATGTTTTTGTGATATAAAAAAAAAATACCACAATAAATCATTTCAAAAGTTTTCCCACCTTTAATGTGACCTATAACTTATACAATTCATTTGAAAAACAAATAAAATCTGTGAGGGGAAATAACATAAAAAAATAAGAGTGCAATACACTGGTTGCATAACTGTGCACAGCCTTAAACTAATACTTTGTTGAAGCACCTTTTCATGTAATTACAACATTCAGTCTTATTGGGTAGGAGTCTATCAGCATGGCACATCCTGACTTGGCAATATTGGCCCACTCTCCCTTGCAAAAGCTCTACAAATATGTCAGATTGCAAGGATATCTCTTGTGCACAGCCCTCTTAAGGTCACCCCACATATTTTCTATTGGATTTCAGTCTGGGGTATGGTTGGGCCATGCCAAAACTCTAAATTTATTCTGGTGAAGCCATTCTTTTTCTTATTTTGATGTATGCCTGGGTTCATTGTCGTGTTGAAAGGTGAAATTCCTTTTCATCTACAGTTTTCTAGCAGACGCCTGAAGCTTTTGGCCCCAGGATTCCCACTTCTCATTTCTTGATTTTAACCAAAATCACTATTTTGCCATTATACTCAATGGCAGGCAGAAGACAACATGGCCAGTGAATAATGGTTGCTAAGGGGGGGAGGCTCAGTGTAGGACCTGTAACTATGCATCAGCAGGCAATCCTATG
This sequence comes from Protopterus annectens, assembly GCF_019279795.1. Classification (NCBI taxonomy): domain Eukaryota; kingdom Metazoa; phylum Chordata; order Ceratodontiformes; family Protopteridae; genus Protopterus; species Protopterus annectens. The sequence goes on along the minus strand of NC_056727.1, from coordinate 669,190,563 downwards.
CAAATGAGGGGAATGATACTGAATCCCAGATTTCCTCGCAGTGCTAGTCAGCACCCAACAGTGTAAGTGCAGGAATAGCCTGGTGCAAGCCTAGGAGTTAGCTGACATCACAGGGGGGTGTGTCAGGCATACTGTAAGTGGAGGCGGTGTGTCAGACATACTGTAAGTGAATTGGAGCCCTGTGGCTCGGGTTTGCCCTTAGCTTGGCAGAGCTAAGCAAGGGGGTGTATCTGTGGCTGCCTAGCACTCTTTACATTGCCTAAGCAGGTGTGCACGCCACGCACTGGGTTTTAAAGGAAAAAAAAAGTAAACCAAGAAATAGCAGCTCTGTGCACATCTGAGCACTGTGTTTGCACGGCACGCCCCTGGGCTTAAACAGGAAGGCAATGGGAAGGGAAAACAGCAATAGGAAGGTAATCAAAGAGAACTAGCATAGCTGGCAGATGAAATGTATCAGAATCAGCCAATTACACAGGCAGCAGCCCAGCCCAGAACACTACTATACCCTATGCAAACACCTTTCCCTCTGTTTTTCCCCACATACTCTACACCACCGGTGTATACAAGCTGGGAAATTTTAAACAAAAACAACAAAATGATAGGGGCTGCAGTAGCTATCATACATCAACATGTGGAAGAGGCTGAGGGTGGTGAGGATGAGAATGCTGTCGACCAACCCAAAGTGAGGAGACAGAGAATAGTGTACAGACCCAGAGTAACCTACCAGTAGCTACATGAGCTGGAGATAGTGGAGCACTATAGGGTGGACAGGGACCTCCTACAGCAAATTGTTGAGCTGTACCGGCCACGCCTGACACACAGAACTAACAGAGGGGAGCCCATTCCAGTGGATACCAAGGTATGTGTAGGCCTAAGAATACTAACAACAGGTACCTTCCAAAGGCCAACTGGGGATATCATGGGGATCTCACAGGCATCAGTATCCAGGGTACTCCAAAAATTCCTGGATGCCATGTCAGCACATGCCGGTGAGCACATATATTTCCCCAACACCCGTGAGCTGTTGGCCAGCAATATGCTTCTCTTCTGCCAAATAGCAGAATACCCTGAGGTAGTGGGTGCTATAGACTGCACGCACATGTGCTTCAAAGCACCACCCAGTGAGCAGGATTGGGTCTACATCAACTGCAAGGGCTTCCACTCCATCAACTGCCAGGTCATGTGCGATGCCCAGGGCATTATAATGAATGTGTGTGCTGGCTGCCCTGGAAGCTATCATGATTTCCACATCTGGCATCTGACGCAGCTGTACCAGAGATTTGCCAATGGGGACATCCCTTATGGTCACCTAGTGGGGGATGCTGGGTACACACTGGAGCCATGGCTGATGATACCCATCAGAAATGCACACACACTCGAACAAGAACTCCATAATGAGGTACACGCTCAGACTAGAATTATAATAGAGCACGTGTTTGAGGTGCTCAAGTCATGGTTCCGGTGCCTGGACACATCCGGTGGAGCCTTGCAGTACTCACCAACTACATGTACTCAAATTGTCATTGTATGAGTCATGCTACACAATATGATCCTGCGGAAACAGCTGCAGCAGGAATAGCACGGGGCAGGACCACACAGCCCCCACCATTGCCAAGGCCTGCACAGGCACAGAGTGACTCAGATGAGAAATAACCTGAGCCTGTCCCAGTAGGCAGAAGGAGGCATGCCCAGTATGCCCTGGCCTTGGCAAAGAGGCAACACATAGCACATACACTGACACAGTAGGGACCCAGGGAATGACACCTCTCTGACTCGCGCATACAGTAAAAGGGATGCTAAACATGACACTACCTGTGCTCAGCCATGTATAGGGAGTGTACTATGTGCATCCAACATAGGCAGCCCTCCAGCACCATCCTCAATACTGGCACACCCACAAGGTAAGTCACTCTTCTTACCAGTTGCCCAGTGGAGTAGTATGTGTTGTTACTTGTATCTATGGTATGGATGTAAGCATGCAAGGGAATCGGGTGGCTGAATGGCATGCCAGCAGATAGTAGACACCTATAGTGGCAGCATGAGATCTGTAGCAAATACTGGTGTCACCATAGTAGCCAGTACTACACATGGTGACAAAACCCACTGCAGGAAATGTGCTGGCCCACGTGTGTCCATATGACACACACATGCCAGTCAGGGAGGTTCACATACCCAACAACAGTCTCAGCCAGCAGGACAGGTGTAGACATACACAAACAAAGGCTGTGCTAAGGCTTCTGAATGATGGCTATGGGTAACCTCCCCTCCAGGCCTACACAGACAGACTACATCAGGTCAGGCAGTGGGATGTTAGTTCTGAAGGGTAAGACATCAGAAACTGATATGTAAGTTAATCAAACCTAAGACCTGTAGTACACTGATATGCCTCTAGTCAGCATGGTAGGTTAGAATACAGAATGAAATGGAGTACCTGACATATCAGTACAGTCATAGCAAATGTGTACAAAAGTCAGGTGTGCCCCTCCCCAATCCTATGTAGAAATGTAGAAACAGTCAGGTGTGCCCCCCAATCCTATGTAGAAATGTAGGAACAGTCAAATGTGCCCCCCCAATTCTATTTAGAAATGCAGAAACAGTCAGGTGTGCCCCCCAATCCTATGTAGAAATGCAGTAACAGTCTGATGTGCCCCCCAATCCGTAGACACATTGTAACAAACAGGTGTGCCACTCCCCAATCCTATGTAGAAATGTTGAAACAGGTGTGCCCCCCCCAATCCTATGTAGAAACGTAGGAACAGTCAGGTGTGCCCCCCTAAATCATATGTAGAAATGTAGAAACAGTCAGGTGTGCCCCCCAATCCAAAGTAGACATGTTGTAACAGTCAGGTGTGCCCCTCCCTAACCCTATGTAGAAATTTAGGATCAGCCAGGTGTGCTCCCCCAAGCCTATGTAGAAATGTAGAAACAGTCAGGTGTGACCCCCATCCTATGTAGAAATGTAGTAACAGTCTGGTGTGCCCTCCCAATCTGATGTAGACACGTTGTAACAGTCAGGTGTGCCCCTCCCCAATCCTATGTAGAAATGTAGGAACAGTCAGGTGTGCCCCCCCCCAAATCCTATGTAGAAATATAGAAACAGTCAGGTGTGCCCCCCCAATCCAATGTAGAAATGTAGTAACATGTATGTTTAGGTATAATACCAGTGGAGCACAGATGACCTGAAGTGGCCAAGGTAGCAGGATAGATTGTAGCAGTTGTACACTATGCAGGTATGTGTGTGTTAGATTGGTGTGTGTTTCATATTGTGTGAGAGTGGTCAGTATGTATGCATGGCGAGGTTTGACCTGGTGGCGATTGCCTAGTACTGCTGATGACAGGGCCAAATCCTCACAACTGTAGTCCCAAACACAATGCTCCCCAGTATAACACATTCTAGCAGTAAGCCATTGTAAATGTATGGAGGTAATATGTGTCACCATCTGAAAGATGGACATGACATGACTTGTGCACCAGATATACAAGCATACACAGGGGAAAGTACCCCAGACAGACAGTGTATAATGTGTAACCATGAAATGGACACACCCTTGGAATTGTACATACAGGTTTGCATCACATTATCTGGGCCTGTAGTAGGGAATACCGATGTTGTGTGGCCAAACACTCGCAGATCATAAAGATCATAGGAATGATGTATTGCAACTCAGCTGATGTCCCTGCACAAGCCAGCATAAGTGGAATGCCCCATGCATATCTGTGAGTCAGATGCAAGTAGTGTCCATAGCACACATGCACCCAGTTCACCCAACCACCACCCACAGGTACCTCTCTGGTCTTATCCCTGCTGTTGGGAATGGGTACAATATGACCCCCACCTGTGTATGGCAATAGCAAAAGAATGCAGCATGCAGAGCAGGTGTCCCATGCAGGTGTGTCCCTAGCTGAAAGCAGCACCGTGCCAGCATCCCCACCACCTGATCAATACTGATAGAAAGTATTGGCATGAGCACCTAGGACATCTACCCTGTCACCCCAGGGGAATATACTGTATGGCAGTCTGGAACTGTAGGACTGACAGAATGCAATGGCCTGCTACAGCTGGCCTGCATCACTACCAAATGGCCTACAGTCCTCTGCCACAGGCCTGCATCTCACCCGTACTGCCAATGTATGTTATGTCATGGACTCCCAAATAACAACATAACACAGTCCATAGAACCCATATGCAAGGCCATGTGGACAAACCACAGTAACATGTCCACCATGTCCCACTGCATGAACTGTGGACCAACACAAAAACACAGCTGTGATGAGGTGATAACTATGGGGAAAGTATCAGAGAATGTATGCATAATGTATGGAAGAGGACAGAATAATAGAGGGGGGTGGGAGCATGGGTGGCATGGAATGTGCAAGGTCCAACACAGCCATGTGCACATACTATCCCTGGCTGCAAACACATAAATGGGTGGCTACAAACCTGCCCGTACACCACAATAGGGGTAATGTCCTGACTTATGACCCCTGCCTCTGGGTAACCTGTGTGAAGCTGTACAGCTGTGAGGTATTGCCACAGCAAGATAAGGCCATACTGTCACGTTGATGGATGTACAAGTATGGGATCCTCTGCCACCACTATACCAAGGTGCTGAACTGGTTACACAGACCCAGCAGCAAGTGTCTGCAGCTCCCCCTCAAGAATGGCATTAGCTTGCAGGAATATGTAGGCGTTTGACCACAATACTGGACACAGCTGCATTCACCTTGTGTTCCCCAAGACATCGCTGTGAGCAAAGATGTCTATCTGACAGTACTTGAGGACATAAAACATCACAGTGTATAACACTACACATGTCTGAATATCTCTGCTAACACCAGGATCATGTAGCAGAAGCAGCACAGACACAATTACCTACAGTACCCACTATCCCTTGGCCAGTTTGACCCCATATTGCCAACTGATCTACAGATATCCTGCAGAAACGGTTTGCTAGCTGTAGATGTAGAACACAAAAGTCTGCACTGGTGTACAATCTACCTGGAATGGATCCACACATTCAATACAGAAGGGCATAATGGGCATGCTCCCACACGTAGAGAAATGAAGGCACTGTTAGACCACAACACACTGAAAGGTCATACTGGGCATGCTCACACACTTAAACAAATGAAGACCATGTCTGGAAAAAACTGTGGACCATACATATCTGACAGTTGCAGATGTTCGTGCATACACTCCTCAGTATCCACCAGTCATGCTTTGCACACACACATTGGATAGGAATACACACATATATCCAAGGACAACACACTATAATATGCCAAAAGTACACATACCTAGATGTGTGGAAGAGAGTGACAGTGACAAAGAGCCTTCCATCATGAGGCCTGACCCACCCAGCACACAGCCAAATGGCTACAACCACATGATGTGTAAATGTCACTCACCATAGAAATTAGCCACTGGTATCCCTCAGCATGATAGACTCTGCGGTGCTAGTGCTAACTGTGCAACATGACTGTACAAGGCAGTAGTCATCAAGCAGTTGTATATATGTACTTGTGGAATATAAACCTGTGTGTGTCTGAGTGTGTTGTGTCTACCTCTAGATGAATACGTTATGGCCCAATCACACACACTGCCCTCCCCATAGCCCTACTATGGCAAGCCTGCTGATGTCAGTCACTGTGAACTACGCCTTTGGGGAAGGAGTAGCCCAATAATCTCTGTGGTCTGTCTGATAACTGTGTAATGCTGTAGTGTGATAACCTAGTTAGGTAGAAGTTCTAATCCCAGACATGGCAACTCTGTGTGCTTGTGTGTCTGTTTGTGTAGGCAGCAATGCTTTTTAGGCTAGTTACACCCACTACAATTCAAATGCCCTACTTTGGCATGCCTGCTGTCATTCACTTTGAAATAAACCTATGGTGAAGGAATAGCCTAATAATCACTGTGGTGCATCCTATAACTGTGTAATGCTGTAGTGTGATAAACTAGTTAGGTAGGAGTTCTAATCCCAGACATGGCAAGTGCGTGTGTCTGTCTGTATAGGGAACAATGCTTTTTAGGCTAGTCACACCCACTACAATTCAAATGCCCTACTTTGGTATGCCTGCTGATGTCATTCACTTTGAAATAAACTTTTGGGGAAGCAGCAGCCCAGTAATCTCTGTGGTGCATCCTATAACTGTATAATGCTGTAGTGTGATAAACTAGTTAGGTAGGAGTTCTATTCCCAGACATGGCAAGTGTGGATGTTTGTTTGTCTGTGTAGGGAGCAATTCTTTTGAGGCCATTCAGAGTCACTACAACCTCCATTTCCCTTCTTTGGCAAGCCTGCTGATGTCATTCCCAGTGAAATGCACCTTTGGGGAAGGAGTAATCCAGTAATCTCTGTGATGCATCCTATAACAGCGTAATCCTGTAGTGTGATATTGTAGTTTGGTAAGGGTTTCTATTCCCAAACATGACAAGTGTGGATGGTCGTGTGTGTTTGTTTGTCTGTGTACAGAGCAATGGTTTTAGGCATTCACAGTCACTACATCCTCCATTGGCCTTCTTTGGCAAGCCTGCTGATGTCATTCCCAGTGAAATACACCTTTGGGGAAGGCATAGTCCAGTGAGCTCTGTGGTGCATTCTGTAACAGTGTAATGCTGTAGTGTGACATAGTAGTTTGGTAGGGTTCTATTCCCAGACATGGCAAGTGTGGATGTTTGTGTGTGTGTGTGTGTGTGTGTGTGTGTGTGTGTGTGTGTGTGTGTGTGTGTGTGTGTGTGTGTGTGTGTGTGTGTGTGTATGGAGCAATGCGTTTGAGGCCATTCACAGTCTCTATAACCTCCATTACCCTTCTTTGACAAGTCTGCTGATGTCATTCCCAGTGAAATACACCTTTTTGGGGAAAGGGTATTCCAGTAATCTCTGTGGTGTGTCCTATAACCGTGTAATGCTGTAGTGTGATATAGTAGTTCGGTAGGGGTTTTATTCCCAGACATGGCAATTTTGGATGTTTGTGTACAGAGCAATGCTTTTGAGGCCATTCACAGTCACTGCAACCTCCATTGCCCTTCTTTGGCAAGCCTGCTGATGTCATTCCCAGTGAAATACACCTTTGGGGAAGGAGTAGTCCAGTAATCTCCGTAGCGTGTCCTATAACTGCGTAATGCTGTAGTGCAATGAACTAGTTAGGTAGGAGTTCTAATCCCAGACATGGCAACTGTGTGTGTCTGTGTTTGTCATTCATATCCTGTGTGAAGGTGGCTGTGAGTGTGTAACAACTGGACTCAGTGTGGAGTGGACTTTGCAAATTTCTTATATGGTGGGCCTATTATATGTCATAATGTCCACCTTACAAGGATAACAGATGTCAAATATCCAAGAGGTTGGAGTGCCAATCCATACCCCTACATATGACATCAAGGCCTGGTGAACAAAGTAAGCAACCCTTGTATTACCCAGAGAACACTCTCAACCCATGTCTATACACAAACACACTTGCCTAGGCAACAACCACTTTGTTGGTAGTACCCTGCATATTTCCCACTGATAGTAACCATGGTGTGATTGCAGTGGACTATAGAGGGCATGGCACCCTGTTAAATCACAACAATAGGCACATAATTGCAGAAAGTGAGCCTTCACTATGTTCCCCACCGGATGCCTGCAACAACTGTGGTGCCATCAAATGTGACCCACAAAGGACATACCATGCCTTAAACACATGCCCTGTATGGACAGATACTACTGACACCAGGAAATATCTGTATCATGCTATCAATGTAGGTGCAGGGTCAACCTGGTGTCCATTACCAGATCCTGCCATATGAGGCCAGGACTGACACATCTGACGATAATCTGTGTACACAACATGGGCCAGACACCCCAGGTACAGTTCCATATGTCACTGAACATGCATGTAGGATGTGTGCACATCCCAGACATCATCCATGTCATGGACTATAGAACATATACATGGCAAGTATTGCACAGCACTGGCCACACACAATAGTAACCCAGGTGACTGGATGGTGAATACAATACCCACCTGTGTGGGGCCAATCCAGACAACTACATCCCTGAGCCACACTGCAGACCATTGTCATGTGGCCTGATGCCAAGGTATACCCTTCACCTAGTCTTGTACAGCCTTCTGGCACAGTCAACCACTACACACCCATGAAGCAATGCACCTATGCATGTTTGTACTGGCACCCTGTGTCTATGTGTCTGGAATATGATGTTTTTGACCACATTCACACTCACTACAACTCCCATTGGCCTACTGAAGCATGCTGTCTGATGTCAGACACCTTCACATACCCTTTGCCCAGATAACATCCGAATGACCCCTGTGGTGCATGTGATACCTGTGCATTACTGTATTGTGGCAAACTAGCTAGTTAGGAAGTGAATTCCTGACCCTGCCAACTGTGTCAATGTGTGTGAGCCCTGTGAGAGTGTGGCTGCATTGATGTTGACACTTGTTCATGTGGACAGGTACATGTACTACACCTACCTTATCGCTACTGTATCACTGTTGCAAATGTCACCAGCAGATATACCTTTGGACAGCTCCTCAACATGTAAGCTATGTGGTGCATGCAAAAACTGCATGCACATGTGACAGCAATACATAATCAGTCAAGGGTTTGAAGCCCTGTACTGGTAGGTGTGTGACACAAACATGCTTAGGTTTTACTCTCCCACCCCCTCCCTGACTTGCTTTGTCTCTGTCTGTCTCTCTCACCCCCTCTTGGTGGATTTGAAGCTGTAAACCTGCTTTGCTTAGGCAGCAGCTTGTGTTTTGTAAACGATGCTCATGATCAGCTGATGGTCTCTGCACAAATTGCAGTCCCCCTCTAGCTAATTGCATGTGGAACAGCTGTGGTAACATTCCCTTAGCCAATTGCATGGAAACACACTCCAGTATCTTGGAACATTATGTTGGTGTTGGGACTTTTCATTCATTGTGAGCAGGACCTAAATGTGGTGTTTGGCAAACAGCATCACAGATGGTATTGGGATTTACCTCTAACAACATACACTGTGGAAACAGGCCAACAGACAGGAGGGGGATGTGCCAGACATGAATAAGTGTTGCTCTTCTGCATTTGGAATAATGTCGGTTTAACAGGGTGTGTGTGGATATGGCTGGTCTACATGATTTAATACCTGTCATGACAGTGTTTATGTGTTTAAGGAAACCCCCATCTGTAGGGTTACCTGCAGACCAGGCAGTGTGTGGAGCCTTTTGTTTCTTGTGTTACTCACAGAACACCTATCTGAGAACTGCAGAAGCATAGTATGAGGATTGCAGTCAGTACATGGTGACAACCATGAGAGTTACTGACTTCATGTCCCTCATAGGACATATGTCACAACAAACCCTGGTACAACAATAAATGTATTAGATTATCACAGCAACATGGCAATATTGGGCCAGTGTTAATAGCTCCAGCCACAAGTCTGTCAACCTTTGTACATATATCATGCAGTAAGAGATGCATATGTTCTGTATACCATTATTTATTGACATCATACCTGTTAACAATCCAGTCAGATATCAGACTGCTAGACATGTTATGAATAGTAGGGGTTGTTTCTGAGGACATAGCTTGGGCATTCTGTGGTTGTGTGTACAGTACTGGAGTTTGTGTACTTATGGTGACTGTCGGCAGTATGTGTATTGGGCATACGTACCTTGGGCTGTGCACAGACTGTGGTAGATGCCATTGTTCTTGGTCCTGTTCTATCTCATGTTACATGCTGCTCCAGTGTATGGTACCCTATTGGCTCACATGTCTGTAGGGTTAGACACACATGTGTCCCATACCACAGACAGGCATCAGACCACAGTGTCTCATGACCCAGTGTATGTAGGGTTAGTGTGTGAGTGGCACATATGAGGATGGTGTTTATCAGACAGTCCATATAGTGTTATATTAAGCTTGTGTAGCATATGTGGCTCTGGCTGTATTAACATGGGTTGTGGGTATGCACTTTCTCAAAGGTGTCTGTTACTGTGTGCTGTGAAATGCATATAGAGCCTGCTATAATTGCAGGTACATGTGTATTCCCCCATACAAAATGTAGTCCAGTCTTGTGGCAGTCTGCCTCTAGTTTGCACAGTGCTTTGTGATATGCCTAGCAGCCTAGTATAATTACCCAGTGTGCTATGTCCAGTTATTTGTAAAACGTACTGCTGCCAGGCCACCATTACTGTTGTGTATGTCTGACAAAGCAGTGGGATTCTGTACGGATGTATGTCAGTAACTACTGGGTAGTATGTGGCCATGTGACCTTTGCACCACCAGATATTATGTGTCAGGACAGAATGGCGTGTGTGAATGCATAAACTGTGTGTGCATATTTAATCTAGTATTTACGCGATATATCCATGTACATGGCTATTAACATCCACATTGTGAGGCATGGTGCATGTCTCCCATGAAGAGGATTTGTGTACACCTCTGGACTGACCATAGAGTACCAGACTGTCCACATATACTGGCCATTTCTCTGCTGTAGTCCACAGGATCATTACTGTGCTAGCAGTGGTACTGTACTATGATGTCCTTAGAATGTCTGTCAGTAGCCAATGGAGCACATGTCAAAAGCAGATGTGACCTCCCACACACAACATGTCTGTTAAAATAACCCTTGTTATAGTAGTATGATTCATAGGTTAGTACTAGGCTGACTCCCTTGCGAGCCATTTTAAGCCTAGCCAATTATCCCTTGTGAGACTCAAGCCCTGCACCTCGTGTGTGTAAGGCAGACACCTTAACCATTAGGCAACCCTCCCAACCCTGGGGGATTTTGTGCACAAAGCAGTGTGCAAACTAGAGGCAGACTGCCACAACACTGGACTACATTTTGTATGGGGGAATACAAATGTAGCAACAGTCTACATATATACCTGCAATACATGCATGACATCCCCTTGCACTAAGAGGTTGGGACTATTGGTGCTGAGGTAGGACTCCATTCCATGTTCTGGACATATGGTAAACATATATGTATATATATATATATATATATATATATATATATATATATATATATATATATGTGTGTGTGTGTGTGTGTATATATATGGGTCTATATCACTTTGTCAAAATGGCTGAAGTTCGAACACCATATGTTCGAACTTCTAACCTCGAAGTGCAAAGCCATAGAAGGCTTAGAACAGTGACTTTTTTCCCAGAGAAAAAAATCACTGTTCCAAGAAACACACACACACAACACAAGCACACCAAAAAAACAGCAATCCACACACATACACTTAAAATCCTACATCTAACCCTACACTAAACTGTACATACACTACTATCTATCCACTTACCTTAACCTAAACCCTAACCCTAAGGTCCATCACTATCGCACACTCTCCTGACCAACGCCCTAACCCTAACTCACCTATCCCGCCCTAACCCTAAAGTCTGTCATTATTGCACACCCACCTCACCTGTGCCCTAACCCTAACTCAGCTAACCCGCACCCTAACCCTAACGTCCATACAATCGCACACTTACCTGAACCCGACCTGTAACTTTCCACCACAGTGCTGAAAATCGCGAAGCCACAGAAACGGCCCACCAAATTCTTTCCCTGGGAAAGAATTTGGTGTTCCGCGGCTTCGCGATAATCAGTTTTTGAACTTCACAGTTCGAACATATGGTGTTCAAACTGCTGCAGTTTCGACGAACTGATACTGATATATATATATATATATATATATATATATATATATATATCCATATATCTCCATATATCTATATAGATATATACACATATGCATATCTACATACATATATGGATATTTATATGTACATTTATATACATAAAAAACACTAAAATATATACATATACACAGCAATATATGTCTACACATATACAGATATATAGATACATATGCACATATAGTTATAGATATCTACATATGTATATATATATATATATATATATATATATATATATATATATATATATATAGGTTACCTTTACTACATTGAATGGCCATAGCATCGAAATCCACTACATTTACACCGCAGAACATCAACACCCGGAGAGGTGACATTCCCCACAAGGTAAGGAACCATTTGGCCATCACTGTGAACTTTGCCCTGTACCTCCATGGTTGTGCATTCTCAGAGTTGAAATATTAAGTAAGGGGGGTGTGGGGGCAAAGCCCCCCATGTAGGGGGGAGTAGGGGGCAAAGCCCCTCACATCTGTGTGTTTGTTTCATTGGTAGATTTGGAGTTCCAGATGGCCAAACAGTTCTTTACCTTGTAGGGAACATCGACTCTCCAGGTGTCGATGTTCTGCAGTGTCGATGTAGAGGATTTTGATGTTGTGGCCATTCAGTCTAGTAAAGGTAACCCATATATATATATATATATATATATATATATATATATACATTATATATATATATATATATATATATATATATATATATATATATATATATATATATATATATATGTGTGTGTGTGTGTATATACAAAGAGATCTACAAATGGCCATATATGTGATGCACTATACAGATGTGTAGATATACATATCTATGAATATATATGTATGTACATGTAGACATATATCAACATATGTATATGTATATATCCATATACCCGTCATGTGTAAACTTCACGGCCATGTATACCTTCCCAGATGTATCTCACCATATGTATCTGATATGTGTATATTTAGATACAACATATGTGATGCAACAGTAATAGCAATAACAAGTACTACACAATTGTGGAAGGCAAAGCAATTGTTCAATACTATTCAATATGTGTAGTGCCAGATATATTGGAAAAACAACAACTGTCTTCACAGCTGTCATGGAGTAGTGGTTAACTGGTGTGACTATAGTGTATAGGATTCTGGGTTCAATACCTGTAAGGGCTGTTTATTTTGTTGCTGGGCAGAACAAGGGCTGATGGATAAAGAGTGGTTAAGGCAGTTTTGAGCAGCTTTAATCACGTTTGCATGGGTTTGCCCGAAGCTATGTGGTGCTAAGCTATGAATAAACGTAGGGGCACTTACACCATGTAGACTTTGCTTACCAGTGTGCAAATGTGCTTAGTTGTTAAAGTGCAGCAATGCTGACACCTGCTAAGCATGGCTCAGCCCTGGTAACCAGTGCTCACATCCCAGTCTGATAACATAGCAGGGTAATTACATCTTTCATAACTGTTTGTAATGCCATGTACAATACATGCGTCTATGTGCTGTCATTACAGTAGCAAGAGATATGAGTGTCTTCTCTGGGACACACAACTATATAAGACGTGTACAGCACTGTTATCCATGTGAATGTGTTACATATAAGTGTAGCAACCCAGGTTACGTGCTATCACACTGGCATGTAGTGAATCATGGTGGTACTACTGTTGACAGTGCTTTTCCCAGGCAAGAGTAGAGTGCTAAATGTAGTATCGACAACAACCACACCTGCAGGCATAGCTGGACTCTGAGACCTCACTCTTATGTTCCTGGTCTGTGAGCTGGGTCACAATATATATCCCCTACCGGATAATGATCTGACGTGGAATGTAACTGTAGACTACCGTCCGTACAGCACATGTCAGTGAGGGCTTCCAACATGTAGTAATGGCATACATAGTGTCGTCAAATGTCTATCTGTCGACACATCCCTCCTACTGCATAGCTACTTGCCAAGCTGATGTCTGTCAGTCCCTGTACAAATGTGCAGATGGCAGGTATCCAACTTGGATACGTACAGGCAACCTATGCTTGACTGACACTGACATGTCTGCCTAGCTGTGTTATAACTGGCACATATAGGAGACAACACCCTGTATGCACCACATGCCATGGGTATCTCCACTACACTAGCACAGTCAACAGAATATGCTTGGGTACAGGACTCCATCACAGACACTAACCATGTGTTGTAGTACATGTTGCATACATGTCAACTGGATCAGCTCAGTGGCCATTTGCAGGAGGCACATAGAGGATTGGCTGATGCATGTCACTCTCACCCTGAGGGTCACCACAGTGGTGTCTGCCAATAGATTGCCTGCTGGCACACAGCATGTGGCATGATACCACTCTACACACATCCCCTACACTACCCATCTCTCCATGGACAATAGCCAGGTACACACCTATGACCACCTGCAGCGATGCACCCCAGTACTAACACATGTGCACGTGTGCATTACTGAGGATAGTAGTGTCTGTGTGTTACTACACCTGTAGTTGGGAATACCATGAGGGCCTTCACAACCACCACAACACCCATTGCCATAGTAAGATGTGGCTGCTGCTGCATCAGACATTACATGTACCCAATTATACTCCTCCCCTAATGGTTACATGAGCCTTGCAGTACCAGCACAACAGTGGTGTACAAATGGGTCGATAAGCATGGGGTGCCTATTGAGTTCTGGCAAGTGTGTGTATGTGTGCATGTCTGTATATCTGTAGGGTACAGCATTCTGAGGCCACATACACTTATTACAATAGGCTTTGCTATGCAGTAGTATGGATAGTGTTACTGCTGCCCATAGGTGAGGCATGACAGTGCAACACCCTAATATGCCTGTGACATGTGCATTAGATGCATATCCCTGTAGCACCACTGTTGGGATATACAATGGGTTGTATCACACTTGTGAGCAATGTGTGAGGGTGGGTATGGCAGAGTGTTATCATGGGTTCTAGTGAATACAATATCCACTGTGGGATGTGGGTGCTGTGTACACTGTCATTGCACCATGGTATAGCCGGTATATGTCCCATGTACCACTGTACGGTGACCACTGTCACCATTAACCATACAGGTAACTGATACCATAGACCAGCCCAGTTATGCATGTGTTGTGTGGAGCATGCATGTAACACCATGGACACACTGACAAGTTAGACAGCACCAATAGGCCCAGATCTCTTGGATGTGTGTCTGCCTGTTATGTGTCTGTTAATGTGTATATGATGGTACGTCACACTATGTATTGTCTATATACAACCATTACATCCACCATTACCATACTGTACATGTCTGGGGATGTTCTGCATGTAACATGTAACCTGGAACACACCTCTCCCTAAATGCTGTGTAGTGTTTGCAGTGAAAGCCACTCACTTTAGTAGCACTACATACCTAGGTAGGGGTTTACCCCCAGTGTTGCCATGTAAGAGTGTGCATGTATGTGGATGGTTCTACATCAGGTTGCTGATTATACATGTCCCAGCAGGTCACCTGTCCATGTGGCACAGGCAATAACTGTTATACAAACCTGTGACATGTGTTCAACTGTACCCCGGATATGTCACAGCCATTCTGTCACCACAGTGCCATACCTCTTCTGGAATATGACTGCAGACCATCCTCCTGCTGACACATGTACATCTATGACACAAATGGATAACATTATGGAGACCACAATCACCCAGTGTTACCAACAGCTATAATACATTATTGCTGGACAGCTACACTACCTGACATGTATGCATTAAACATTACTCCTGACAATATGTTACACTGCAGTACATTGGTACAATGTAGTACAGTCAGCGTGTGCATCAGAACAATATTATCATGTCTCTGCATTGATGTTATGGATGACAGGGATGTGGCATAGGTATCATCATATGCACAGGGTGTGTTGTTGGTTTGCCAGAGACCGAGGGTGGGCCATACGTTTGACAGCATGTGTGTGGGTGAGGGGTGCAATTAGTTGAAATGGGCATGGTGATGTGGTGTGTGTAGGTATGGGGTTGCCCTAGGTGTGTTTGTATAGTGTGTGGGTATGCATGCATATAGTTCTGCTATGTGGCTGCTCTATACAGGTGTTTTTTGGACAACTGCAGACCATACCTGGCAGGGTGTGCAGTTCACCACCTCTGGCCATGGACATGCAGACTGTGCCTGCCAGGGGTTCCATGGGCAGGCCTCGATGTGCTACTCTTCCCTGATGATGACAGATGTCTGCTGGAATCAGGTCCTTCCTGGGACTTGCCAGGGCCACATGCATGTGGCCTGCTGTGGTGTGGAAAGCACCCTCTGCAGTGCTGGGGCTGGTACTGCCACTATGGGAGCACCTTGGTGTCCTAGCATGTCCACGTTGACCACCAGCTGTTGGTGTTGCTGGCCTACATCGAAGCGGCCATTGTCGCACTCCCACCACATGTTCAAGCACGGATAAACCACGGTCGTTGAGGCCCACCATCTCACCCAACCGTCTATCCATGACCTTGGTATAATCACGGAGGGCACCAGACAGTTCATGGAAGTTGTCACTTGCAGATGTGACAGCAGGCCCTGTCTGTTGCGCAGTTCCATATGTGCCTATGCCTCCATGACAGTCTGAAAAATGTGCCTGATGGTAACAGTTGTGGAGCTTCTGCCAGGGGCATGATGACCAGTGGCCCTACCATGAGCACCCTGGTACATCTGCCTATGTGATGCCCTGCCAGACATCCAGCTATGCCTGTTGTGACCAGACACAGTAGGCATGGATACCACACTCTCCTGTGCACTGCCACCAACCGCCAACTGTCCCTCTGCTATGGCCACTGGTGATGGGGTATGTATAGGCACTGTAACTGTCTGCAAGGTTCATAGGTTCATACTAGGCTATCTGCCCTAGGGCATTTATAAGCCTAGCCAGAGTGTGTTTGGCTTTCGCCACCCATTTTAAATTAATTTTGCTATGCCCTTTTTCGAGGTTAGTATACTGTGCCTCTGTCTAACAGTGACACAGAAGTGATACCCGGGGTAAACCTACTATCTCCCATCCACTCATCAAGATTCCTCTTGAAGAGAGTCAATGAGGGACTCTGCCTAACCTGGACTGGGATTTTATTCCAGAGTGAAGGGAGCCTCTGGGTTATGAATCTGTCCCTCCAGCATGTCCTATTTATTTCAGTGCTGAGGTTCAAGTCTCTCGAGCATGTAGCTTGATGGGATTTGGATTTTCTGAGGTGCAGCATGTCCATTAATTCCAGGTTGGACATGGCTTTATACGTCAGGCACAGATCGCCTCTGAGCAGGCGGTATGCCACTGAGTAGAGCTGGAGTTTCTTTAACCGGGCAGCATATGGCATCTGTTTGAGCCCTTTGATCCTGTTGGTGAGGTACTTTTGGGGTCTTTCCAGTTCCTGCAGGTGTCTGGTAAGGTACATCCCAAATGGGGCATTGTACTCAATTATGGGCCTGATGAGGGATGAGTAAAGAGGCACGATGACCTCCCCTGATCTAGATGTGAATCCCTTCATGATTAGGTGGGCTATATAAAATGTTTTTCTAACCACTTTGGCCACGTGGTTGTCAAATGAGAGATTGCTATCAACTTGGGTCCCCAGGTCCCTAATTACTTCTTCTGTACTTAATGGATTACCACCTATGTGGTAATTTGTGGGCACTTTGTTTTTGCCAAAGGGGATGACTATACACTTTTTGGCATTTAGCTTGAGGCCATGGCTCTGGCACCAGTTGTCTGTTTCTATGAGGCCCTTTTGGAGGATGCTTGTGTCGGCTGGAGAGTCGATTATGGCACCCAGTTTGCAGTCATCTGCGAACTTGGTCAGCCACAGTCCTTCAGTGTTGGCCTGTACCTGCAAGAAATATATACCGAACAAGAGAGGTCCCAGGACTGAGCCTTGTGGGACGCCACTTGTAACTGGCTTGGAGCCTGACATGGCTCCAGCAATTATAACCATGTGGGTTCTGTTCTTGAGCCAGTTTGCAACCCATCTAGTGACATAGGGGTTTATATTTAAGCTGGTAAGCTTATCTATAATGCCCGAGTGGGGTATTGTATCGAAGGCTTTTGCAAGGTCCAGGTAGGCTGTGTGGACCACCTTCCTCTCGTCAATGGCCTTGGTGACTGTTTCAAAGAAATCGACCAGGTTTAAGAGACAGGATCTGCCCTTAATAAAGCAGAACTGGGTAGGATCCAGTGTCTGTAGGTCCCCAATATCTTAATTTATGAGGTCCATGATGATCCTTTCCATAGCTTTGCAGACCAAGCTAGTCAGGCTTATGGGGCGATAGTTTCCAGGATCTGTTGAGGCACTGGGTGGCTAAGAGGGGGATGTCAAACGATGGTGCAGTTTTGGCCCATGACAATCCTGCCTGTGCCGCAACAGTACTATCATCATCTTAGGTGTCTGTATGGACACCAACATCAGACTGCATGCAGGAGGGACCCTGACCCACCTCGCCACCTCTGGGGGAAAACAAGAAATGCACTTTAAGACCTGTACAACATTGCATAACAGTACACACACACACACACACACACACACACACACACACACACACACACATTCTACCTTAATACCTACGTCCCACGTTTATTCACGTAGGTTCCTCATCCTGCATCACACCTGGTAACATACACACATTAATATCACTCATTAACATATCATTCCTCTAAATGCCTAGACGAGTGATCACATGTATGTATTTGCATACATATATGTGTGTGTGTGTTTGTATATATGTAGACATATGCATATATATATATATATATATATATATATATATATATATATATATATGTGTGTGTGTGTGTGTGTGTGTGTGTGTGTGTAGATATATTTTATGTTGTATATATGTGTTTATGGATCCCCTTCACAAGATCTAATTACTGAAAGCTCGAAATTCACAAGCTCAAGCCCAGAATCTTTGGTTTTCAGTAACTCAAAATTGTGCAGGGGAACAAAAACAAAGAAGAAACTGTTTTTTTAAAGTTTTTGCAGGGGGGCAAGCCTCCCTGCACCCCCCACACCCCCACACTTAAATATACCAACTCTGAAATCGCACTTCAGTGAGGAAAAGGGAAATCTCCCGTTCCGCGCTATTTGCATAAGAACACAACAGGACAATTTCCACTCCTCCGCTGAAGTTCGGTCACACAACTCACACATGAAACCATGAATGATGCAGGGGGACCTAGCTCCCTGCATACACGTAAGTATATTTCTGTTTTTTTTTATTTTAAATGCTTCCCTTCGCAATTCCGAGTTACTGAAAGCTTGAGATTCTGGGCTCGGGCTTATGAATTTCGAGCTTTCAGTAATTCGATCTTGTGAAGGGGAACCGTGCTTATATATATATGTCTGCATATGGGTATCTGTATATCTGTAGACATATATATATATATATATATATATATATATATATATATATATATATATATATATATACACACACACATATACATACCTATATATGGGGTACATTCAGACATCAGGTCCACAATCTCTAACTCTCCTTCCTGCACAACTGCACTGTTCTGCCTTGCTACAACACAGACAGGTGCCACATATGGACACAGCCTAACATTAGGGGGTATATATAGGGCCAGATTGCAGGTAAGCCTATTACACACCTATGGCATTTCAGCATGCTACAATGCATGTTAAGCTGAGTGTCCTGCAAGCGGTGGACTTTGGAACCCACGTGTCCATCATTATGGCATTACTTCCACCACCAGCTATTGGCCACAGTAATATACATCCTTTCCATTACACAACACACACTATATTGGCTTACATCTTGTCAGTCGGTGCTGCTCTGCACAGTTGACGGGTATGGCCCACTACCCACAGGGACAGACTCTAATGTCCATAGCAGTTGTTCAGCTGAAGATCATTACAACAGCAACACCTGATGGCACATGTATATAATTCAACATCATCTACTCTAGTATTATGGACCAAGTACTACAGTCAATTACATGCATATATACTTCACATACCTGTTGTGGGGATGAGGTCTGTTGTGGATAGTGTCCTTGTAGGAGTTTTTTTTTCTCTCCTTAGCTATGGCCTTAGCCTGCTTCCTTTGTTTCTGTTTTTGGTGTGGTTGTGGTTCTGGTTTCTGCTCTGGATCTGTTTTCTGTTTCTCTCTCTCTCTCTCTCTCTCTCTCTCTCTCTCTCTCTCTCTCTCTCTCTCTCCAATAAATGGACTGAGCTGCTTGGAATTGATTGCAGCATGGCTTTTGTGGGTGATGCACATGATCAGGTGGTGGCCTCTGCCCCAATCAGTGTCCTCCACATGCTACCTGCATGCAGCATGCTGTGTAGTACTTCCAATTACCACTGTCATGGCAACCCACTGCTATCAATCCCTACATCATGTGGGCGTGGTCCCTTTACCTTTCCTGTATGGTGGACATCCTTCCTGTGTGTGGGCAACAGTGTTACAGACAGCAAGTAGCAATACCTTTTACAAGAGAACTTGCACACTCAGGCCAGCTACATATTTGTATGAGGTTCCAGAACTACAAACAGAGTGTGAGTACTGTTGTTGTATGCATTGTATAGCACCAGTGTTACAGGGTTTGTGTGTACATACTAGTTTAACATGGACTGCAGTCTGTCTGCATACCTCTCAACTGTGTGCCTCTCCACTTGATGGCCAGAGGTGTGTGCGTGTTATGTTTTGACTGTCCACCACACAGGTCTTCTGTCAGATATATCACTGGCTATGTGTGTGTTGAGTGCTGTCAGTACATGTCTACATCCATTTGTTTTTCTGACTTCATATTCCTGGCTAAGGGTATGTAGCAGACTATCCTGTAACACCAGCAACTTGCTTTGTGTATGACAACACTATTTCACATATGGGCCTGTGTTCCAGCCACTGTCCTCCACCTACATACCAGGCTTTGTACATATGACATGCTGTCAGGGGTTGATATGTAGTGGCCTGTGAGTATGTCATGCTGCCATTCCTGCCATCATTCCACTGCTGTTGTGGCCATATATATGTGTGGGCTTTATCTGCACAATACATGTGTGCCCTTATGCAGTCCAGAGGTCATTGTATGTAACAGTGGTATAAGGCCCTGTATGTCAGTCAATGGGAGGGATGCACCATAACTAACCTAGGCTGTTACAACATGTGAGGGGTATCAAGGGTAAGCTGCCTTAAGGTATCTGGGTGTACATTACCATACAATTCACCTTGGGTAAATGCAGGCCTACTGCTTCCTGCCATACAGACTGCTCTGTTTATCAGTGTGACTGTGATGGTTTCAGTTATACCTTGTTATGTAAAACATACACCCCTTTCTGTCAGCTGAAGTCTTTACCCCCTAGGGATTGTGTACAGAGTGTAGATAGAGGCTGCTGGACTATACATCTGCATTACTTACTGTTGATTGATTGTTATCCTGTGGCCCACTCTGTCTTTACTGTTGCACTACTTGAAGGCCTTGACCTGGACAACAACATATGTAATGCTTTCCAGAATACTGTATTAATTGATCTGTTTGAGAGTTGCATTAGTCTGTTTATATGTATTTCAGAGTCTAAATTGCTATATGACATGGCATATACAACTGTAATAGTACACAAATAAAGCTTTCTCATGTATGCAAACCTGTGTGTGGTGTTATATCCTTTGACCTCTCTCTGGGTATATGTTTCAGGTAACAATTGTCTTTCGTATGGGTGACTCATACAGTGTCCAGTTTGTAAGGTGGCAACTGTAGGCATACTGGCTGTTCCGTATGGTGTGCACCCTCTAAATATGTATCTTCCTATACATATCTCTCTGTGTGCATGTGTAGTTACATATATATATATATATATATATATATATATATATATATATATATATATATCTGCATATATGTGTGTGTATATGTATCTTAGGAATGTTTATTGCTTCCACATTGTACATTCCCTATGGTAGCCAGACTGTACTGCATGATATGTTATTGATACCAGCCTGACATCATACAGGTGGGATGGATTACTGTTAACATCTTGTGCCCATGTTGTGTCAGGTCCTGGTTATGGGACTTGCAACAGTTGGTATGGTATTGCAGGGCAGACCTGTTTGGCTGTTGGGGGAGATATCAATACGTACAAGATGTATGTAGCTTGGGCCCCTTCACCCCCCCCCCCATTAATGGTGCCTTTGATTATATATGTATTTGTTATGTTCTCTTTTATATCTATAGATATATATCTGTATGTATATATATATATATATATATATATATATATATATATATATATATATATATATATATATATATATATATATATATATATATATATATATATATATATATATATATATATAAATGTATGTATCTATTTAGATATAAATAAATATATATATATATATATATATATATATATATATATATATATATATATATATACACACACACACACACACACACACACACACACACACACACACACACACACACATAAATCTATATGTTTAACTACATTTCCTGTACTGTGCGGGATGATATGGTTGTAAAAACATCAGGGCTCTGTATATCTGACATGGCTTATTGGTAAATCACTTTGGCTATGGTGGGCAGGGTCCTGGGTTCAAAACTTCCAGAGGCTGTTTATTTTGTTGCTGGGCAGAACAAGGACCGTTGGATTTTAAGCAGTTGTAAGCGGGTTTGCGCGGAGGTAAGCACTACTAACTTCCGGTTACAGTTTCTTATACTCAGCTTCTAAATTGCTTAACCTGTGTAGGCATTGCTTACCTCTGTGCAAACAGGCTTAAACTCGTTTACTGCTGCTTAAAGATGCTTACTCCCGCTTACCCCTACACTATTTTTTTTTTAAATAAATAAAAAAGGGTTGATAGGAAAGTGGTGAAAAAGGGGCACAAAGAGGGAAAGATAGTAGGGGAAAATAGTTAGGGATGTGCAGGAAGGGTGTAGGGAAGGTCTATAGCTGCCCATTTCTTCTACAGCAACAGCTGTGCATGTACACTGAATTTGGAGATAGATTTGGACACTCATACCCCTGAGAGAAGGGTGAGGACAACTATAATATGTTGTTAAGCCAATTAGACCAGATTACATGTGTCCAGTGGACACGTGCGCAATGGACAGCTATGTATAGGGCGAGATTTTATTTTGGGAACAGATTGACCTCTTTTTTTTTTCAGGTGAGAATGGGATGTTAGGGAGGGATAGCAGGTATATTTGGGGAGGTAGGTTGGGTAGCTTAACAGACAAGACAAACAAGGTGCATACAGCGGTGGTATATGACACATGTGGGGGTAAACACCTTGATGGGGAGGGTTGCTGGGAAATCAGAAGCCCATGAGCCCCCTAGTGGAAACAGTGGGACTGAGGTCCCCATCCATGGGCAGTCACCACTGCACCTTCACAGCCCTGAAGGTGGTTGTGCTGGGGGCTGTGTACGAGAGCCAGGCCGACCCTCTGGTCATGACACATGGCCCTCAAGCTGGCATAGCAGATTTCCGACCTCCCTGCGGAGCTCGCTACGCACCACGACCCGGACCTGGCAACAGGTGACAGGTTCCTGTCCTTGCTTGCTCCTGGGGGGGTGAGCCCCATCCCCTGAGGTGGTTCCACCTGAAGGTAGTGCAGGACCAATGGATGAGGAGGTCCTGGGTTGGGCGCCAGATGTGCTGGTGCCCGGTGCCACTGCCAGCTGAGGTGGGACAGGTGGGTCCGCTGGGACCCGCATTCCCATACGTGCTATGGTGTTTAAGTTTTATTTACATATGTGGGTTCGTAATAGTCAACACATTCCAGGATTAGGTATAACAGCATGCATAGATATTCCCATTAACCCAAACACCAGATATGGAACAGTTGCATAGCAAACAGAACACATGCATATATGGGAACACAGTGGCAATTACAACAACATGCAGGTACATTGATGGCACCATGCCACCAATGTGGGAGTATTTCAACATAGCACATGCATAGAAACAGATTTAAATAATTATCAAACAATAGGACATATGTCCCAACATTAGAGTTAAGTCAGACATACCAACTGAGTTGTGTATTTAGTTTATTATTGCAGATATAGTTGGGGGAGAGAAAGATGTCAATTAACAACTAGTATATTCCTGTAGTTCACATTACTTTCCTAGTCAGTGCTGTTATCTGTACCTTACAAATATTAGTACACTACTCTGTTGCCTTAGTTTGGACAGTGGTATGGCTGTCGACAACTATATACATGAACTAGTTTTACCTGCAGTATACACCTCTTACCTGGTATACCTGTGGAGGAATTGTTTGTTAACACTAACTGTTTCTACATATATTCCCAGATTCCAGGTTGATGTTATGCACATACCTGTCCATCTCTTTCTGCTCACACTCTGGGCATGTCTTGACCACATGCAGGTGAACCGGGATATAGTTTGACTATTGTCCTCTTAAACCTTTGGTGATTTGTACAATGACAGGTTTGTTTTCATTGACATTTTCTAAATATGTACAGACCTGACAGTCAGTTATATGACATGAAATGCTGCCTACATGTCAGAGAGAGCACACTGATATGCCAGGGGGACAGGGTAACAGCCGGAAGATATGGGCCGATTAACTGGACATTCTGAACATTTCTGTAAACATGTGGGGTATGATTCTGCATACAGTTTACTACCACTCCCAGAATTCAAACCATGGCTGTCTGCTATAAATAAAATATTGTACATCACAGTTGAGTGTGGTATATAGATATTGCTGTGTATCTCTTATCTGATTGATGTCTGTAATTCTCCTGTGGTTTTACATTCTGACCTTGTAATTACAGCACTCCACTCTTATACAGGATTTCCTAGACAGTTCTATTATGTAGCACAGTGTGGGTGACTGTGATGAATAATACCTTATTATTCAGAGCAACTGCAACACTAACAATGCCATGCAATACCAGAGTAAACACTACCAGTACAAGATATCAGTCTTTTATTTCTAGGCACAGTGTTCGTGTCTGACAGACCTGTGGGAGCAATGTTTGTTAGCACTACCTGATTGTTGCCACACAATTTACCAGATTCCACATTAGTATTATGCACATACGTCTCACTCTGTTATTGTACACACTCTCGTCACAGCTTGACAACATGGGGGTGTAGATGGGACATACTTGGCTTATTACTCTTATAACATTTTTGGGAGTTGCTAGAGTGACAGGTTTGTTCTTATAGATGTCTGACAATCAGTTGTATTTCTTGTTTGCTGCCTAAACATCTAGGATCATCCCACTGATTTCCCAGGGGGACAGGGTGACAGGCAGCAGATATGGGCCAATTTACTGGACATTCTGGACATATCTGTACAGTTGTGGGGTATGATTCTGCATACAGCCTACTACTACTCCCAGGATTCGAACCATGGCTCTGTGTGCCTAAAAATGCAAATGTTCACATCTCAGTTGAGTGTGCTATTCGGTTTTGTTGTCTGTCTTTTCACTGTTTTCTGTCTAAGTCTCTCTCTCAGTTGTACTATATGACCTCTTGGGATTACAAAAGTCATATACAGACACTCCTACAGATTTTATTTATGTAGCACAGTGTGAGTAACAGTGCTTAATACAACAGTACTATTAAGTGATTGCAAACCTACATTACCATATGATACCAGAGTAAACACACGCAGACCAGCAGTTAGACCTTTATTGTCAGGCTATTATGTTTTTATTTACATACAACTTATATGAGACTGTTCCTGTCATATTATCTGGTGTATGCAGTACATGCCTTTAACAATACAGGTTTTATGCAGGCAATTAACTTACTGCTACTTTTAGATTTATTTCCTATGACAGTACATGCAAGAGTATTACTAACCTGCCTCACATTGTAACCGCTCCAATCTACATCCATGGACCTCCTGGTTCATAGCCCACTCACTTGCCACTGTGAAAGACATAAGAGGAATATTTACCCATACCTATCCATATTATACATGAACTGGCAATTATTAAACAGGTAGTGGACTGATACACATGGCTGGGACTTCCCCTGTGTTCCTAGCCTCTTGGATCCACTGATCCAAGAGATCCCCCTTTTGCCGCTTCAGGTCAGCATAGTGATGCCTGACCTGCTCACCAGTTCGAGGTATGCCAGTGGCACTGGTGAGGTCATGGGCGAGACAGTCCCAGGCTTCTGCTTTGTATTGGGAACCCTGGTACTGGCCCTGCAGCAGTCTCATGTCATGGTCTTTCACAAGGAGTCCTGCCATGACTCGGGACTTCTGGATGCCCCAGCGCTGCACCCGAAAGTGCACACCCTCTCCCATTCCAGACATAGTGCCTACAAGGGGAAGCTACAACCAGTTATGAGATGTATTCCCACCTGTTGGGTTTAAATAGGGCCGGTTTCCCGCTCTTTGCCATGATTGGAACGGTTTTGAAAAGGCTAAGCTATGGGTAAACCTGCTTACCTAAGGTTGGCATTGCTTAAAGGGGTATACCAATGGGCAGAATGAGTTAGCTGGCCTGCACATTGCTTACACCTGCTAAGCTGGGCTGTGCAATGCTTAACCTTGCTAAATATTTCAGTTGTATTATATTTGCATTGTGGCATTGATTTATTATTCATTACATGTTATATATGTGTTTGGTATCCATGATTCATGTGTACATGCACTGTATGGGGTCCTTGTGTTTATTAGAGAATTTCAACACTTTATTACAATGACACTTCACAGCTGGGCTTAATGCAGTACTCCATTTCACATATTTATGTTATGTGGTAGGTTATACAACATAAAACTGTATATAGATTCCTTTCACATGTTCATTTTGAATTTCCTATAGTGAAGATCTGTTTGGTGATACCACAATCTTATTTTCTGCTGTGATGGCTTAGTGGTTAACTACTTTGACTATAGTGTACAGCATCCTGGGTTCAAGACTTGCAAAGGCTGTTTATTTTGTTTCTGGCCAGAACAGCAGCTGATGCATACAGAGTGCTTCAGGCACTTTTAAGCAATTGTAAGTGGGTTTGCATGGGTTTGCATGATGGTAAGCAATGCTAACCTTCAGTTAAATATGCTAACAGAGAGTTAGCTTCAATATTGCTTAACCTGTGTGTGCTTTGTTTACCCCCGCACAAACGGGCTTAAACTCACTTACTACTGCTTAGATATGCTTACTCCCACTTACTACTGCATAACTATGCTTACTTTTGCTTACTAGTGCTTATGCCCACTTACCACCGCACTAATTTAGAGAATGATGTATAATGGTTCTTGGGAAGGTGGTGGATTTGGAAACTGTATGGAGTTATCATTCATTACACATTTTACCTTCCATTTGTATCCCTGATTCCTGTGCACATATTCTGTATGGGGCACCTGTGATTATCTGTGGACTTTGCAACATTATGACAATGACACCTCACATCTGCATTTAATGCAGTACTCCAGTTCACAAATATATTTTATAAATATATATAAATGTTATAAATATATGTAATCGTAGGTTATGCAACAAAATAAATTGATCATACAGTGATTTGACATGGAAAATGGATTGTACTAGAGTGGGGCTCGAACCGGGAATGACTGCTCGTAAGGCGAATGTTCTGTCCACTACACTATTGCTGTACTGCGTCATCCTGTTGTGCCATTTAAGCTGCATTAACTGTAGCTAAGCGATGGGCAAACCTGCGCACCTACGGTTAAATTTAATCTGTTTTATTAAAAAAAAATACACTTCTTTATATTTAATGTTTTAACTATTGTTCTTGTAAACTTGGGGGGATGTTGCTGGGGGGGTATGCGAACACCTATGACAGGTCTCGCTCATTCTTATTCATACTCTGCTGTTCTTAATTGTAGGGGCATGTATATTCTGAGAGCTCTGCTCTCAGACACGGTCCCTGCACTTGTATATGCTCTGTGTCCATTTAGGAGCTCAGGCAGCGTGCCTTCATTAATATGCATGGCGCGCTGCCATCCTGCTCCTAAACGGCCACTTCCATGCAGGACTAAGTTAGTCCTGCACAAAAGGATAGTGAATCCGCGGGCTTGTGTCCAGTCGGACTAACCTGGTAAACAAATGGAAAATAAATAACTAAATAAAATAAATATCGCAGCATGCACCAACTAGAAATGCTTGTAAAGAAATAGACAGCAAACGTCTACAGATGGCCAGTAAAGTAAAGCAACTTAATAGCCAGAGATTCATGAAATTATTTATTACACAGGACAAAATAGTTATTAATTACAGCTTGTCACAGGTATTTAATGTTCTGCATTCTTGCTGTACTTCCATATCTTATGGCAACATCAAAATTTTGTATGCATACTTTTACATTCTCCAAGGCAAATGCTGCTGAAGTGGTGTGTCGCTCACATAGTGCTCAGTGTTTGGGTTGCACTAGATACCCTAGTTTGCCCTGCGGGAATAGAAAGATTAAAACTTTAGCGTGTTATCAAAGCTGGAATTGCAACATATTTGTAGTGACAAAACAAGTGAGAATAGCTGTAAGCAAGTAGCATGTAAAACCTGAAAAACCACCTAGAATAAGTGATTGTAGTTTCCACACCTTAAGTCAGATGAAAATTAATTGACATTTTCACAGGGTTGTTGGATAAACAGGACTAGTTGCATATTGATGGATAAAGGTGTATGGGCAGGAAGGGTTGTTACTACACTGCAAAACTGCTTTGTAATATTGGACATTTTTGAAGGCATCATCAAATACACCTGTGTATTACAGACATAGCACCAATTGCACTGGGGGCTGACAAATGGATTAAGTAAGTCAGTCCTTGCAGTGACATCTACAAACTGATTCAGGTAAATTAACCGTGATGTCCTTGCTTTAAAAAGTCCTTGTCTGTGAAAAGTGACATTGAAGCATTCACCAATGGCCACACTGGTTTCTGTACACAACAAAAGAGAAGGGAAAAATAGTGATGTGGTTGGTATGTACAAAGATAAATGCAGGGGCAGTGCAAAAGTATTTTTGAAAAACAAGTGGAATAAAGTATGTAGGCAGACACTGCATACCAACTGGGCAGCCAAGTGCTCCAGATTATGCGGAATGCACCACATTCAGCCCATAACTAGCACACTGTTCCGCTGTTCTGCATTGAACAGCTTTGGCACCGCTACACAAGTTTTGATTGGTTAGTATACCGCAATTATTGCCAATTGGCATAGCGGTATACTAACCAATCAAATAATTGCTCCGCTGTTCCACGTTGAACAGCACTGGCTGTGCTACAATGTGTTTGATTGGCTCGTATACCGCAATTACAGCCAATCTCAATTGCGGTATACGAGCCAATCAACTAAGTGGTCGTGAAGGCAGGATTCCACCACATACAGTGAGTTTTCAACATATGCGGGTTAATTCACAACGCCTTCAACAACAATATCACATAGGTTGGTTATTTTTAACAGAATGGTTGGCTTAGTTTCCTGAGCTCCCAAGCTTCATTCAGCACTCTTCAGAAGGCTCCTTAAAATGTAAAACCAGACAACGTATTGCATTTTTTCTGATTTTGTGAGTGGGTGTAAGGGTATGTTCTTTCCATATATAAATGAGGGAAGGTAATAGAATCAGTGATATCACTCAGATTTGTTTTATACTTCAGGTCTTCCAACTTTTTAGTTGTATAGCTGCTTGAAGTATGGTTTCCACCCTCGCTCTTTTTACGGAGCAAGGGTGTAGCCAGGCATACACTTTGTATGCTACAGAGTACTTTTATTTGCATCATTTAGAAACATTGTAACTTTTTCAGGCCATATTATTTTTATAACTGTCCAAAGTAATACCTCCTACAAGTACATAGCTTGCTTACAGACAGGATTGCAAATATAAAATCAACATCTTTAATAGTTTTTAGAGGGAACTACTGCACACCTCTTATGCAAGGAATTCTGCCCCCTGCAGCCTTATTCTTAATTCAATTAATGCCATAGTCATTGTATCTCAGTGCTATGGAGACAACACATACTTTCAACAAATCTTTAGTGGACAATGAAAACTAATAAAAAAATGGCTACAAATGACACTTTAAACAGATGTAGTTCAGGAAGTTTCCATTCTACTTAACACTGCTTGCTTTTTCCAGCTCAAAGGAATTTTTTTTTTTTTCAAAGCAAAAACTTTTAGCTCCATGGACATTTAAAGGCTAAGGTATTAGAAACATGTCTCATTTTTTTATTCTAGAAAATATGTCTTTCTTGACCCATTGTGTTTTAAAATCCATGGGGGATTTTTCTTGTTGTTAGAAAACAATTTACGAGCAAGTCAATTTAAAACCTCTAACAGGTAAGAGTGAATAGAAATTCAAGGAATAAATGGGTTGTTGGAAAGAAAAAGAGTAGGTAAGGAATTTGGGAAGCATGTTACTCTGAACAGTGGGATGCCACAGAACAAGGCAGGCAGTGCAGAGCTGTCTAAAACTACATTTATCTGTAACACTGGGACACTGAGAGACAGGCACACAGAGACATAACACACACAGCCACATACACACAGAAACATGCCTCTCAACTTCAAATCCGTCGTATTTTTTGAAGAACACCATAAGTCTATGAGGAGCTCTGCCATATCTCTCAACCTCTTAGACCAAGAAATCTGAATGAAGCTATAAATAATGGTGGGACAAAGGCCCAAAAATAGGGGCAATTTTTAAATACTGCTCCTACAAACGTATAAAGTTGATAGAATAATAGGTTTTGCATTAGCATATCTTTTCAAAGGGGTAAATCTTATGGTCCATTTATCCATGTAGTAAGAATACATTGACCTCCTTTACTTTGATAGTCTCAGTGCTATTATATTCCTAAAAGTAAGATTAGAAAATACCTAGGAGCCAACTGGCTGAAAGATACTCTAGCCACAAAAAAAAAATGTAATTACTTAAAGCCAGGCCAAAAGTGAGTCAGCGATTAGGTTTTAAATCAAAACCTAAATAAAAATTTTAATGCAAAAATAAGAAACGAGTCCAGGCTATTGTATA
Organism: Protopterus annectens; assembly: GCF_019279795.1. Lineage (NCBI taxonomy): Eukaryota > Metazoa > Chordata > Ceratodontiformes > Protopteridae > Protopterus > Protopterus annectens. The sequence goes on along the minus strand of NC_056727.1, from coordinate 669,159,868 downwards.
TCAGTTTATTTTACAGCTACCACACATTTCCAGCACTTTACTATTTTTGACTGAACAAATACTTTGCTTATAATGATTTGGCTTTCATCTTCTGAGTTTAAATAAGCTTACTAGGCTAGGAATCCACTTGTGTTTATATTTCTAACCTATGAACGCTAGGTGTGCATGCAGGTGCCTAACTTTTAGGGCTGATATCTGTCTGACAGAACAAATTGAATTATGTTACTCTGTTCTGTTTTTTTTTTTTTACTTTCATCCCAGTGTTACATCACAGGATACACAGATGGTGGCTGTCTTTTGAGGTAGGGATGAGGTGGTATGCTAGATTGCTAACTTTTCATAGTGCATGTACAAATTTCATCACTACGCAGAGGTACTGAGACTGATGTTGGTTACCAAATATCTCCCCCAGATATGCACTGAGACAGCAGTTATCTATGTCGCCTACCACAGCTACTTCATAGTTACATGCAAAATGTCCAGCCTTGTTTAAAAATTAAATGTTTCTTCCAAAATGTGCCCAGATTTATGGTTCATATATACTTCAACTTACTGATTTTTCTTGAAAGGCCGCTTCAGCTTGGCACTGTGGAAATGGTGCGTTTTCGCGCATTGTGAAAATAGGGGGTTCCACATTTTGCCTGTTTGTGACACATTGTCAGGGCCTGTGTTCCATATTGACCTCTTAAGAGGTTGAGACCTATGCACACCAACATAGTGTGGACATGTCAATCTCAACTTTTAAGAAGGTGAACTAATAAAGTAAGTGATACCTTAAACCTAAAATTACTACTTGAGAAACTGCATGTGAATGCAGTGAGGTGAGCCCATGGCTAGAGTGCATCAAAAAGAAATGACCCTCTGTCAAAGGAAATGCTAGAACAAGGGAAACTTAGATGAGTCAAGCCCTCTACTGAGAGCTGCCAATCACAGGAATTAAGAGCTCAAATTACCCTCAGGACTTTGACAGTTAGGGAAGCCAAGTATTATGGGGGAGGGGAGAAGTAGATGGACTGGAATTCAGTCTCTCACAAATTAGTGCCATTTAAGCGTAATTGAAAAAGAAGCAGTAAAAAGCACTCTGAAAGTCTGTTCTGTGACATTTGCACTGCTTCTATTTTAAGTAGTCATTCAGCAGCACGGAATGTTACATACAAAGTACTGACTCAAAAAGCGCATTGTATGGATGTAACATCTATGGAATGACAAGAGCTTTAGGCAAAAGGAGCCCTGCATGATGTAACATTTTAGAGCCAAACACTGCATTCTGGGATACTGAATGGCAAACTGATTTATCAAAACCACGTCAAGATGCTAGACCCCATGTGGTCAGACTATGGAATTATGGACAAAAATATTTAAAATGCTGTAAATAGTCCTAGAGTGCTGTTAAAATGTAAGAAACACCAAGCCATGATAAATTAAACATGTTTTTTGATTCTGTGGGTGTGGTACTCCTTTAAGCAAATGCTTTCTCATCCCTTCCCCCAGAGTCATAAGTTTTTTTTTTGGGGGGGGGGGTTGAGTGAAGACAAAACAGATAGCATTATGCAAGCTAAAAAAAAAGTTTTATGGCTTTCCACATATTGTTCCTGAGGGGAATGTTTTAGAGCTTTATCGTGGTAATTTTGGGCACTGTACATACTTTGGGTTATAAAACTTTCCTAAAAAATAATATTGTTAATTCGCATACTCTTGTAAGTCTAGTTTATAAATGTGCAGCACACTAATATACAAATATTTGCCTTTGATATTCTCATCAGTTTGGTGGCAAGAATTCAGCAATACAAAACAAGAAAGCTTATTCAGGTAGGCACAAATGATACTCGAGTAATCCAGAACTACTTAAAAATTTGGTAGGTATATGTAAAAAATATCCAATCTGATATACAGAAGGTCCTCTGTGTCTTGATGTAGAAAGTTGTATCTCTCAATTCTTGGTTCAAGAATTCTGGGCAAAGCCAAATTAAAGGGAGAGACAAAAGGCAAAATCAAGAGAATTTCAAAGTATTAATGTAACTTAAATGTTAGTAGGACCACAATTACTGCATCAGTGTGCATTTTCTGAGTAATAAGAAGTAAGAAATTCTAATATCTGGCATAATTAACCAACTATGGCCATCAAATGAGAAAGTCAAACTTGTAGGTCAGACACAGCCCCCCAAAAAGAGGGGGTGATTAATGTAGTATTTACATGGGGAGGATCTACTTGACTGTATAATTCTGTGTTGTCATACAAGTTGTGACTTAACTGGGTATACTCTTTAGCTTATTCTATGGTAAATGTTACTCCATATATGTGTTAAGATAAATTGTCAACATCTTTGAATCACTTATGTATTATTTTGCAGATAGTTATTTGGAGCTTTTCAAGAAACAGGGGTCAGGGCTATATATATTTTGATGACCTGACACCTTTTTTTGTTAGCAACTGGGTGAATAACTAAAGCTCACAAAACAGAACAATAACTTAAGCTAATAAATGACATTTCAGTGTACAATAGCAGCAGATCAGCAGACAGACGTTGTGGTACATTGTAGTGGTCAGGTTTTGCACATCAATAAATAGAGACTAAAGCTCTCATTTGAAATAGTATCTGAAATAGTAGTAGCAACAGAAATGATGATGATGATGATGATGATGATGATGATGATAACGATAATAATAATAATTCCTATTTTTAGCAAGCTGTAGCAAACCAAAGATATATTTTTACTTTTGAAGGTAGAATTTTACAGCAGTGCAGTACACCATAGAGACTTTCAAAAGGGGACACAAACTTAATGTGAATAGTTGGGTTTATATTAGAACACCAATGTTTCAAAACTTCGAGTGTTCTAATATCGACCCGTTTTCAGCGAACACTGAAAATATCGAAGAAACAGAAAACCAAATTTTTTCCTAGGAAAAGAATTTGGTTGTCCGTTTCTGTTGCTTCAGTATTTTCAGCGCTGTGGTGGAAAGTTACAGGTCGGGTTCAGGTAAGTGTGCGATTGTGTGGACGTGAGGGTTAGGGCGCGGGTGAGGTGACTGTGTGATAGTGACGGACCTTAGGGTTAGGGTTTGGGTTAAGGTAAGTGGATAGTTAGTGGTGTATGTATAGTTTAGTGTAGGGTTAGGTGTAAGAGTTTAGGTGTATGTGTGTGGATGGCTGTTTGTTTGGTGTGCTTGTGTTGTGTGTATGTGTTTTGGAACAGAAAATTTTTTCCCTAGGAAAAAATCCACTGTTCCGTATGTTCGATGTTTTCAACTTTCGTTGAATAGGGTTCGATATTAGAACACTCGAATTTTTGAAACTTCAGTGTTCTAATATAGACCCAAATAATTAACTAAAAAAATGCAGGTAGCAGTATGAATTAAAACCACTATAGCTTATTTCCCCAAGACATTGCCCTTATTTTCTTTCTGAGATCACAGATTATGAGACTATTTCAATAAAAGTTTCATTGCATCTGAAGGTATTGTCATGGTTGGTGACAGCCAGACTCATAATACTTTAGCCGACCTGAACAAAGATAGAGAAAGTAGGTAGATGGGTAATAAAGAAGGTTTGATAAGGCAGTAATCAGCTTTTTGAAGTATAGTTTGGTGGGGTAACTGCTGCAGATATATGTCTGAGGCCTGGCAGTGGTCAATTGGGGAAAATTTTGCTAGTTGAAGCAATATGAAATGTTTACTGGAGGGAAATAAGTGCATCTCGTGTTTTATTGGGCTGCATGCAGAAAGGTGATCCACGAGCACTACATTATGCCACTCAGTTTTAGTAGGTGGGCATTAAGGTCAGATTAGGGGGTAAATTAGATAACAGGATAAAGGACTGGCAGGGTTTAGCCTTTGTCATATGCTGCAAATATATGAGGCCTGTTTGCCAGGCACAGACGTATTTACTCCTGCCCTGTAAGGAAATGGCTTTGGAGGGGCCTATACGTGCTGGAAAGAGAAATTAATGAAAAAAGGTGAAGGTCAAAAGTGAGAAAGATGTCACAAGTTTGGGAACATCCCGGTACCCAGTGGGACAGGACACCACATATATGGGTATGATTACTCTGGTACTGCCTTAGTGGCCCCTTGATTAATAGTAATGCACTGAAAGAGTAGCATCAAGTCTAACTTGGGGATTGGCAGCAGCACTTTGAAAGGTTAAACTAAATACTGTTGTCCCAATAGAAGATTTCAGCATTACTATTTACACGCAGGTTCACAATGGAGCTCCTTAACTGAGTTTAAACCCACGTACTTGATAATAACGCATTTCAAGGAGCATAATGGAGTGGTGACAAGGGAGGTGTTGCTACACCCTCCAGTACAATGTTCTATGGTAGCTAGAAAGAGTTAACAACTTTCAGAGGGTAGGTGCAGTCGATCCTTTCTTAATGGCACATAGTGTCACATTAAGAACAGGATAACATGAATTAGTATGCCATTTGTCATGTAGTAACAGTAAAACAAAATTCTACAACATGGCATTAACACAATAAATACATGAATATAGGAAACTGTACATATACACAGAAGTAAAATATAATACATGAATAAACATAACTGTTGTAGTCAAAAATGTTTGAAAAGCAAAAATAAGTATGTGCATATTTACAGTAAAAAAAATATATAGCGTTAAAATAGGCCGGAGAAAAGGATGAAGAAGGAGTTTGAGTATAAGCTGGAGATAAAGGGAGGGGCTAAACAGTAAACTTGAGAATAAGCGCTAATTAAAAATAGAGCCACTGGAGGAAGAAGAAGAAGAAAGAAGAAATAAAAGGCATTTTGTACTGCAAAGCAGGCGGCACAATGTAATCTTCAGTGCACAGCATATTCAAGGGAGGGAGAATGCGATCGCTGCCTCACTTTCTTATTTTCACCAGGACAGATTCAGACAAGTGGCACCAGTAACAGACCTAAAGCCTTACAAGATTCTACAACACCTTTGGGACCTGATAAAAAATGGATATGAGGCATAATAGAGAAAGCACTGCATCCGAGTACATAAGTACAGTATAAGAAATGTTTACCACAGATACTAAGTTACATTTTTAGTTAAAAAATAGTTGTGCATGTCTAGGTGCAGTGCTAATGCTCACATGGCAACTATTAGTTAGTACCAAAAGGTGCGAGAGTGGCAGGATGGCTATGGTGATTTCTGAGAGAGGTATGTAGTTCAGAGCATTAATTGCAGCTGTTTCAGACAGCACACTTAATAGCACTTTGTGGTGCATTCTGGGTATCTGAGATAGTGCAGCACAGTAAGAATGACAACCCTCCATGATTCTAGAGCTCAGTGATATTAAAATAGAGGCTGACAGGGAAGGGTTCATGTGAGGAAGAGTAAATGGACCAGTTAGAAAAAGGAGTATGGGAGAAGCTTGAGCCCCCAAAGGTTACAGGGTGGAACATCGTAAGATGGATTAAGAAATACCAGGTAATGCATCCAAATGGTGATGCACTGTTCTTATATTACAGACATTGTGATCCCTTATCTAGTTACCAATTCAGGGCAGTCCCGAAAAAATCCATAGCAAGGCTAGATTTTTTTCATTAGCAAGCTAACACGTCATTCCTTTAGAATAGGAACTTCATCACATGCTAACCAAAAAGTGGCATCAGAAATTAAGGTAATACGCTTCAGTGGGAGATCACACACAGACAGAAGATATGTCAGATCATAATAACTAATCAACATTCTCATTTGCAAGTATCATAAAGCATCCAGCAGAGGTATGGATTCTAGGGTATTCTTTTGTGTACCATATGGCCAGAGAATTGGGTGAACCTGAACAGAACCTGGGTTTCAAAGAACAAGAAATGCTGGTTCACTGGCTGGAAAGGAGAGGAACACAGTGGAGGCACCTGATGGTAACTTTAAAAGAGTATTCTGAGTCATTACATGAGCCAAGTGTATGAGGGGTGCTGTTACAAGAAGCCCACTGTTGTAACTCAAAAATAAATAGAATTTGTTAGTGGCTCAGGCAGATCAGATAGATATGACCAGACATTAAGCTTGTGTGGTTGGATATAATTCTAACACCAGCTTGTCGAGGAACAAATGAGTCAAAGCAGTTGAAAAGGCTAGGATGTTGACCAACAGATTCATTAGACAACAGGTAAGGGAACTAGGGGATTGGGTACTGTACCATACTAATATCAGTTCACCAGAACTGTACAGAAGTGATGGACTTCACTGATTGCATTCAGGGACAAAGTTATTTTATAGGAAACCTTAAATAAATCACAATGTTGGCAGATAGGAAAGATGTCATGTAGGACAAGCCATCTGCTGTGGTGAAAGGGCAGACTTAGAAGACTAAAACTGCAAAGAAGTGTGCTTTGCCTGGGGAAGGGTGCAGGCTTGGACAGCTTGGTCTCCCCATGGTGTAGTGGGCAGGCTGTGGGCCACTGTCTGGGGTCCAGCAAATAGCAGATCCCCTTCAGCCACTGCTATCTAGCTGAGTGGTGACAGGGGACTGTCTTGTGTTTGGTTGTAGATCCCTTCAGCCACTGGTGTTGGTTGAGCATTTACAGGAATTATGATGGTGTGTTATGGCCTGGTTAATGTGAATTCCTTCCAAGTTATGCTCATTGTGCACATTTTTTTTAAATCCTGTCCTGAACATCCACAGCTCCTCTGTGCTGGTCCTGTGGTTTAGGCTGTTTGTTTTCGCCTCCCGTAAACCATCCCGGGTGCTCCCTCCCTGCTTTAAATGCAAAAGGAATACCTCCGGCCATCACCTGAAGACACCCTGAATTGGCCAGCTTGCCCGGTACTTAGAAAAATACTACTGAGAAGACCCACCCCCAACAAGATTGTGTAAATTAATCCATCCTGGGTGCTCCCTCCCTGCTTTAAATGCAAAGGGAATACATCTGGCCATCACCTGAAGACACCCTGAATTGGCCAGCTTGCCCGGTACTTAGAAAAATACTGCTGAGAAGACCCACCCCCAACAAGATTGTGTAAATTAATCCATCCTGGATGCTCCCTCCCTGCTTTAAACAGAAGGGAATACATCTGGCCATCACCTGAAGACACCCTGAATTAGCCAGCTTGCCTGGTACTTAGAAAAATACTACTGAGAAGACCCCCTGACAAGATTGTGTAAATTAATCCATCCCGGGTGCTCCCTCCCTGCTTTAAATGCAAAAGGAATACCTCCAGCCATCACCTGAAGACACCCTGAATTGGCCAGCTTGCCTGGTACTTAGAAAAATACTACTGAGAAGACCCCCCCCCCCCCCGAACAAGATTGTATAAATTAATCCATCCTGGGTGCTCCCTCCCTGCTTTAAATGCAAAAGGAATACCTCCGGCCATCACATGAAACACCCTGAATTGGCCAGCTTGCCCGGTACTTAGAAAAATACTACTGAGAAGACCCCCCCCCCCAACAAGATTGTGTAAATTAATTCATCCCGGGTGCTCCCTCCTTGCTTTAAATGCAAAAGGAATACCTCCGGCCATTACCTGAAGACACCCTGAATTGGCCAGCTTGCCTGGTACTTAGAAAAATACTACTGAGAAGACCCCCTCCAACAAGATTGTGTAAATTAATCCATCCCGGGTGCTCCCTCCGTGCTTAAAAAGCAAAAGGAATACCTCCAGCCATCACCTGAAGACACCCTGAATTGGCCAGCTTGCCTGGTACTTAGAAAAATGCTACTGAGAAGACCCCCCCAACAAGATTGTGTAAATTAATCCATCCCGGGTGCTCCTTCCCTGCTTTAAACGCAAAAGGAATACCTCTGGCCATCACCCGAATACACCCTGAATTGGCCAGCTTGTCTGGTACTTAGAAAAATACTACTGAGAAGACCCCCCCCCCCCAAGGAGATTGTGTAAATGTATGTTGCTTAACATTAATTAAATGTAGACTTGATGTACTATCTATAGAGTTAGTCTGGTCTCCCATGTGCACTTTCTAGCAGCCTACTGCAGACCATTTGTTCTCTCCCCCTCCTGTTATCACTACCCTAGAATATATTTAAACCGAAGACTGGTCCAACTATCCCTGCTGTTTGCTATCTCCTTCTACCATTAGGTGGCAGCATCTACCAATATAAATCCTAGATATTCTTTATAATCCAAACAAGTTTTATTTTTTCACAAACAGTTGTGAGTTAATATCCTTAGACTATAAATATCTTCTCCCCCTGCAAAACCACCCTCTGTAAAGGCAGCCTTCGTTATCTGGCTGGAAATATTTAGCTCATACCTTCCAACTACAGCCTTTAAACTGCTCTTTGCTGATACGTTTTCTGCCATACTCACCTCTATTAAGCCCTCCCCCCTCCTGGAAGTTTTCTTCCTACCAACTTTCCACCCCTTTAGTCCGTCTTACCTTCTACCCCTCTAGTCCAACCACCTTCCCTCCACCTATCCCCTCCCCCGTAGCTAGTTTCCTCCTGGGGTTTACTTGTATCTCCCAAGGACTGTGGTACCAATTTTAAATCCTGACCTGAGCATTCACAGCTCCTCTATGCTGGTCCTGCGGTTTAGGCTGCTTGTTTTCACCTCCCGGTAGGTCTTTTCAGCATATATGTCTATCATTTGCAAGCCTCTAAGAAACTATTGTACTAAACTCCACATTTTTACTTGTAACTGTGTTTTAGGGTTGTGGATGGCCTTGTGCTGATGGCTATCACTCCAATGCAATGTTTGTAACTGTTGTAAGGTTATTGCTGGCCTTGTGCTGACAGTTTCATTTATCTGTGACCTACATGTGTTTTTGTCCTCTGCAAGCTGCTTTTGGGATGAGTGGGGCTCTTTTCTACACTGACTAATGCTGTATTAATTTAGTATGGGTACAAGGGGCTTGATTGAATATTGCTGGCTTGTCACGACCAGAAACCTGGTGTAATGATGTCCTGTTAAAAGGACGCCAGCCAAAATGCATCGCTGAATGTCAGATAGCCTCTTAAGGTGGAATAACAATCCCCCTTCAAGCCTTCTGCTTAAAATCAGGTTTAGCAGCCATTTTTCTTTCCATTTGTAACTATAAGGGCTCCGCACAGCTTCTACATGGTTTTGGGGACCATTTTACCCTATATACTGTACTGTTTGACTGCTTGCTTTGTACTGTGTCATTTGCCCTTTGCTTAGGTTAATTACCAGCTTAGCAGCTGTAAGATGCTTTTTGGGATGAGTGGGTCTCTTTTTATGTTGTCGCCAGCTGCATTACTTTAGTCTGAGTATATAGGGCTCGACTGTTGCACTTTGCTGGCCTAGTCTGCTCTCCAGATGTCCTGTTAAAAGGACGCCAATGAACGTATATCATTGAAGGCCTTTATTTCTCTTTTAAGGTGGATCAATGGTCCTACTAGAGCCTTTAGCTTAATTACTGCCTTAGCAGCTATTTTTCTTTTCTGTTTGTCTCTATAATGGCACCACACGGCTATTATATTGTTCTGAAAATTGTTTTGAAGACTGTACAGCACAAGTTATTGCACAGCATGAACATATTGTAGTTTACTGTGTTAGTCTGTTGAGCACTTTATATTGCACTGTTTAGAGATTTTATAGTACTACTTTACCATTTACCCCTTGCTTTCTGTTGCTTATATTTGGCTCTACTGCTGTATAACCCTGTCCTCTCAAACAGACTAGGGTCACTGATAGCACGCTGAACTGCCAAATGAATGTTTTGTTCTATTTAATGGAGCCTATATCGCCTTACTTGTATTATTCATAGCATAATGTCTGCTGCTTTCCATTGTTAATCCCTGAAACCTAATCTTCCTCTACATACTTGCTCCAGCCTCATCTAACCATAGCCTCTCTCTACTAATGTGCTTTGTTACACCCTCCCTTCTTCTCTAAACATCCCTTACCTGCTACCTTTTCCCTCTACATCTGCAATATTAACCATCTCAGTGTTGTTTCCCTCTCCTCTACAATAATCCATCCTGGGTGCTCCCTCCCTGCTTTAAACGCAAAAGGAATACCTCCGGCCATCACCTGAAGACACCCTGAATTTGCCAGTTTGCCTGGTATTTAGAAAAATACTACTGAAAAGACCCCCCCCCAACAAGATTGTGTAAATGCATGTTGCTTAACACTAATTAAATGTAGACTTGTTGTACTATCTAGATAGTTAGTCTGCCCTCCCATGTGCGTGTTCTAGCAGCCTACCGCAGACCGTTTGCCCTCTCTCTGGTCCAACTATCCCTGCTGTTTGCTATCTCCTTCTACCATTAGGTGGCAGCATCTACCAATATAAATCCTAGATATTCTTTATAATCCCAACAAGTTTTATTTTTTTCGGTTGTGAGTTAATATCCTAAGACTGTAAATATCTTCTCCCCCCTGCTAAACCACCCTCTGTAAAGGCAGCCTTCATTTTCTGGCTGGAAATATTTAGCTCATACCTTCCAACTACAGCCTTTAAACAGCTCTTTGCTGATACTTTTTCTGCCATACTCACCTCTAGTGTTCTTTCCCGCTCTGTTCACCCTACAGGCTCACTCCACTCCCCTACCCTGCCCCCAATTTCCACCTGCCCCCAGTACTCCTAGCTTTATTCCTATCTTACCCCACCCTCTCAACCTAATTACCCAATACCAGCTCCCCCTCATTACTCCTCCCACCTATAGCCATCCTTCTTAAACTCTGTAATCTGTACTCCACCCAATAATTATATTATCCTCCTCTTTCCTTAAATCTCTAGAATACCTCCATCACTTTTTAAACCCTTTCTGCTTCATAGCCTTCTCTATGTTCCTAACCACTCATACCACTCTCTCTCTTTTCTCCAACATGCTTTCCTCAAGTTATCACACCCTCCAGTCCCCCAGCCTCCTCTTTAAGTTCCTACTTCCCTTATTCTATGCTACCTCATATTCCACCTATGCTTGTCCAATACCACCTGCAAAGACAACTACCATACAAACCCACATTCTCCCTCACTCTTACTCCCATTTCCACTCTATCTCCTCTTCTCTCATTCAGCCCAACCCTCTGCACCTATTTCACCCTAAACTCTTCTCCTCTAAAGTCAAGACACTGTCACCTGCTCCAATCTACAATCTACCAAAATTCATGCCTGACAGACCAATATGGCTAAAGGATATCTCCTTCAACAACCTAGTCCAAGCTGGTGCTATCCATCTTAACCCTGGTCCTACATCCTTCATTAACAACACTCATCCCTTACCCTCTTCCTCCTATCTCAACACCCTAAAGACTTTTACAATTAATGCACAAAATCTAAACAACAAAGTACACAAATTTCAAGCTTGGTAAAGCCATAACCAACCAGATATCTTAGCCATCTCCAAAACCTGGCTCAAGCCCTTTATCTCCAACTCTGAGATTCTGCCCCCAGGATTTCATTGTCTCAGAAATGACCGACTAAATAAAAAAGGTGGAGGCACTGCCCTAGTCTACTCCAACCTTCTTACCTTAATTCTCCTCCAAAGTCCAATTCCTCAATTCCAGAACACTGAACTAACTGCTGGAATTCTAAAACTAAATAAACATAAAAATATCTGTATCATTGCCCTATATCTCTCACCTGGTAACAATATCTCTACACTGAAAAATATTCTCCTATGGGCCTCTAATGAAATTAACTATGAAAACTATGTCCTTGGTGATGTGAATATTGACTGGAATAAAATCAATTGCCCCTCTCCCTCCCTATCCATTAACCTCTATAACGTCACTCAAATAATCCTCTCCATCAATCGGCCTAACAAAATAAACCCTCCCGGATCCACTATAGATTGGATCCTAGTCTCAGATCCAAATAAAATAACCAATTCTGGCACACTTCCTGATACCGTTAGCGACCACCTCCCAGCCTTTATGCATCACTCAACTAGTTCCTGCCCACACCAACATCAATACATTCAAACTCGTAACCTCAGTAGCTTCAACTCATCTACTTTCTCAAATACTTTCAAACAAATGAACTGGCAAATTCTAAACATCCTTCTTCTTGACAAGGCTATAGAGTACTTCATTTCTGTCTTCCTTGATACTTTAAACTCACCAGCCCCACTAAGAAACAAAAGGATAAAAACTAAAACTGCTCCTTGGCTATCCAAAGAGACAAAACAGATTATGCACCACAGAGACAAACTATGGAAGCTTTACCAAAACAATAAACTGGCCAATAACTTGCTCCAATATAAACAGCTCTGCAACCGTTCAAAACGACTAATCACCAAAGCCAAAAAATCCTACTACATCAAACTTCAGTCCAATAACAATAACCCCCCCCCCAAAAAAAAATTCTGGAACTCAATAAACTCACTCCTCAATCCAGGTTCCAAGAATAATCCCTGTCCTGACCCAAGTAAATCTGACCTCGAACTAGGCTCTGAATTTAACTCATTTTTCATAGAAACTATTACTACCCTCACCAAGACATTTCCCAATAATAACCCAACTGCTCTATACTCTCCCCCTTCTAACTCACCTCATCTGTTTGAACTCAAACCCATCTCCACTAACTTTATAAAAAAACTTTTGTCCAAACTTAAACCTTGCTCTAATGCTCCCGACAATATTTACTCTTCCTTCCTAAAATGTGCTGCTGATGGCATTGCTCTCCCAATCAGCATCATTATTAACTGATCCATAAAAGAATCATATGTCCCCAAACTCTGACGCTCAGCTTATATTCTTCCTCTTCATAAAGGAGGCAAAAATACCTGCATCTCAAACTTTCACCCCATTGCTTTGCTCTCACCAATCTCCAAATCCTGGAAAAATGCATCCACTTCCAACTTATGCCTTTCCTGACCTAAAACAATCTTCTCACTCCTACCCAGCATGGCTTCCATCCAATAACTGCTCTACTCTCTTTCCTAGAAACTGTCAATCAAGCCCAAGATTCAGGACACTTAGTTTCTACTGTTTTACTCGATCTGTCTAAAGCCTTTGATACTGTTTCCCACAAGCACCTTCTCTGTCATCTCTCAAACCTTACTCTCTCACATAATGCCTTATCCTGGTTCTCCAGCTATCTGTCAGACAGATCACAGGCAGTCAAATGGAAGAACTCCATCTCTTCCTTCCTACCTACCCCAACTGGCATACCACAGGGATCCATCCTTGGGCCAGTGCTTTTTAACATCTTCATCAATAACTTTCACACTGCTATTCTTGATGCTAAAATCATTCAATATGCAGATGATTCAACCTTAGTCTGCTCTGCCTCAAACCTCTCAGAATTGGTGACTAAAACCCAAATTGCCTTCTCAACAACTGAAAACTGGATGCACCAAAACCACCTCTCTCTTAATGCAAATAAATCAAAGATTCTACTATTCCCTCCCACAAAGACCCTCTCCTACGATAAAAACAACTTCAAAGTCTATAGTCAAACCAACTCACCTATAGAAGTGGTCCCCTTTGCTAAACTACTTGGCATTACTGTAAATGAACACCTCAAGTTTGATATTCATATTCAACAAAATATTAAGAAAACCCACCAAAAGCTAGGTATGCTGTATAGGAATAATTGCTTTCTCTCCAACTCTACCAGGCAAACTCTGGCCTCGACTTATCTTCTTCCTTCCTTATTATACAGCGCCCCTTTCCTAACCAACCTGTCCTTCTCTGTCACCTCTAAACTAGAAAACTGCTACAACAAAATCTCTAAATTTGCCTCTATATCTAAAAATACCACCCATCACTGCCCAACCATACAATCCCTGAATTGGCTTGAACTCCCAAACTACCTAGACTCTCTCCAACTCACTATTGCATATTGACTCATATTTCACCCAACAAAATGTCCCGCTCTAACTAACATCCTTTCCCATTATACACCCAACAGAGCTCTCAGATCTGAAAATCAGAACTTAATTACTATCCATAAACCTATACATCCTGCTGGCCAACTTCTCCTATCTTTCTCACTAGGCAAAAATGGAATTCCCTTCCCTCCACACTAAGAACCATACAAAACTCAGAAAACATCAAAACCCAACTATTCAAACACCTGTCCACTAAATGGCAATGTACCTGGCTTCACCCAACCTAATCAAAGGGGGGGGGGTTCTCTCTGGTTCCCAAGCTCTACAACTCTCATAGTTATCTTCCTATGAGCCTATCTAAGCTCTCAACAATTTCTATAGCTACTCTGTAAGCTCTCAACACCTCCTACAGCTACCCTCACACAGCCCAACCTTGTAAATATTGTAAATAGCATTCTACTGTTGATGTGTGTATGTAAAGCATATTTGCATTTTCTTAAAAGGTTTGTATGTAAACTGTTTCCACACCTAACACATATCTGTTTTCCTCAAATGCAACTGTATGATCCCTACCTTCAAGCTTAATGAATTTGTTGACTATGCATGATACTGAATGCATTTATGAGTAACTATTCTACATAATATTATCTTTAAAATTAACTATCAGCTGTATCTAAATTGTATAATGCATCTTGGAGCTTTTCTCCCCAGGCCTCCACTGAAAATAGGTCAATTTGGCCCAGTGGACATACCTGGTAATCAAACTGCAAACAAATAAATAAATAAATTTGAATATTCTTGGTCGGCATTAATTGGTCTGATTGGCATTGACTTTTGATCTGGCACTGATATGATACATAATTTGATCTGATTGATATATGTTTTTCAGAATGGCGAGGTTTTTTTTTCTTAACCCTGCCATTCCAGTAGTTGTTTTTTTTTTTTTTTTGTATGAAAGAGGTATTCTATCCAAAAACATATACCACCAGGAAATTTGTTTACTTGAAGAGTGAAGGCTCGAAGAAGAATATATGAGCATGTTTTCGTAATTCAGACTCACAAAGACACCAATGCCTTATTTAAGCACAAAGATGTAGTAATGCCCAGTATAATTCTTTGTCATAGAGAAAGTAAAAATGGACGGAAGGGGTGGTTTATGGGAGGAAACAATAGAATACAAGGATCTATGGTGGCAGATCACCCTTCAAGCAAACAAATTTCCCGGACTAAATGATTATATTTCAATTGCCCCTGTGCTCAAGTTAAGGGCAGCCATGCTTAATGATGTTTTCACAGAGGAAAATGTATTTATCAGGTTTTCACAATATGTATTTATTTACTATTTAAACAGAATTTGAGTAGTGAAACTGATTTTTAATATGAATATATTTATTTGTAACTTGCATATAAACTTAGAATGATTTGTAATGTCATACAAATGTCAATGTTAAATTATAAAGCTTATGTTGTGGTTGCATTCATTGTCAGTTGTTAGTGTATTTATAAGAATGGACACTAGAGGAAGCTACAAATTCACCTTTAATGCTTGTCATGCAATCCTTCAAAGTTTTAAAGTAAAGGAATTATATATTAATTTATGAAAGCTTTAACATAGCTATTATTATTATTTTTAAGCAAATGTATTTTGATAGTATGGATTTTAAAATGTTAAATGTTTTTATGTTCACCCTAAAAATACCACCCATCACTGCCCAATCATACAATCCCTGAATTGGCTTGAACTCCCAAACTACCTAGACTATCTCCAACTCACTATTGCATATTGACTCATATTTCTCCCAACAAAATGTCCCGCTCTAACTAACATCCTTTCCCCTTATACACCCAACAGAGCTCTCAGATCTGAAAGTCAGAACTTAATTACTATCCATAAACCTAAACATCCTGCTGGCCAACTTCTCCTATCTTTCTCACTAGGCAAAAATGGAATTCCCTTCCCTCCACACTAAGAACCATACCAAACTCAGAAAACATCAAAACCCAACTATTCAAACACCTGTCCACTAAATGGCACTGCACCTGGCTTCACCCAACCTAATCAAAGGGGGGGTTTCTCTCTGGTTCCCAAGCTCTACAACTCTCATAGTTATCTTCCTATGAGCCTATCTAAGCTCTCAACAATTTCTATAGCTACTCTGTAAGCTCTCAACACCTCCTACAGCTACCCTCACACAGCCCAACCTTGTAAATATTGTAAATAGCATTCTACTGTTGATGTGTGTATGTAAAGCATATTTACATTTTCTTAAAAGGTTTGTATGTAAACTGTTTCCACACCTAACACATATCTGTTTTCCTCAAATGAAACTGTATGATCCCTACCTTCAAGCTTAATGAATTTGTTAACTATGCATGATACTGAATGCATTTATGAGTAACTATTCTACATAATATTATCTTTAAAATTAACTATCAGTTGTATCTAAATTGTATAATGCATCTTGGAGCTTTTCTCCCCAGGCCTCCACTGAAAATAGGTCATTTTGGCCCAGTGGACATACCTGGTAATCAAACTGCAAACAAATAAATAAATAAATTTGAATATTCTTGGTCGGCATTAATCGGTCTGATTGGCATTGACTTTTGATCTGGCACTGAAATGATACATAATTTGATCTGATTGATATATGTTTTTCAGAATGGCAAGGTTTTTTTTTTCTTAACCCTGCCATTCCAGTAGTTGTTTTTTTTTTTTTTTTGTATGAAAGAGGTATTCTATCCAAAAACATATACCACCAGGAAATTTGTTTACTTGAAGAGTGAAGGCTTGAAGAAGAATATATGAGCATGTTTTTGTAATTCAGACTCACAAAGACACCAATGCCTTATTTAAGCACAAAGATGTAGTAATGCCCAGTATAATTCTTTGTCATAGAGAAAGTAAAAATGGACGGAAGGGGTGGTTTATGGGAGGAAACAATAGAATACAAGGATCTATGGTGGCAGATCACCCTTCAAACAAACAAGTTTCCCGGACTAAATGATTATATTTCAATTGCACCTGTGCTCAAGTTAAGGGCAGCCATGCTTAATGATGTTTTCACAGAGGAAAATGTATTTATCAGGTTTTCACAATATGTATTTATTTACTATTTAAACAGAATTTGAGTAGTGAAACTGATTTTTAATATGAATTTATTTATTTATAACTTGCATATAAACTTAGAATGATTTGTAATGTCATACAAATGTCAATGTTAAATTATAAAGCTTATGTTGTGGTTGCATTCATTGTCAGTTGTTAGTGTATTTATAAGAATGGACACTAGAGGAAGCTACAAATTCACCTTTAATGCTTGTCATGCAATCCTTCAAAGTTTTAAAGTAAAGGAATTATATATTAATTTATGAAAGCTTTAACATAGATATTATTATTATTTTTAAGCAAAGGTATTTTGATAGCATGGTTTTTAAAATGTTAAATGTTTTTATGTTCACCCTTTTTTTAAAAACGTTCATTTTAATATATGCACACAGTGACCTTACTGCTATTACACCTTGTATTAAATAATAATGACTTTCTTAATTTCATTGGTTGATTAATTAATTCATTGGGCAGAGGAAGTATAAAGGGAATGGTTTAACAGTCAGTCCTTATCTGAAGAAGTAATTTCAAATGGAAACGTATTGGTTAGGAGACATTAATGTCAGAATTGTATGTGTTTTTCATTAAAGTTGTGATTTAATACTACAGCAGCTGGTCTTCGATCCTTGGTGGTATCTGTGGATATTTTTCTAGTAAATTTTGGTGCCTTGGTGATTTTTTGGTGTGTTCCATTGTACATAAAAATATGTAGTAAATAATCAAATAAACATATAAACATTCAAGAATCTGATACTTATTCAACACAGAATATAACCATAATATATAAAAATGTAGATCTATGTAAAAATATGTACTTAAAAATATAAATTTATATATTCTGTTACCATTTGGCAGCCTTCATTCAACGTTAATACATGTTTTATTGAAACTGCATCATTAATACCAGAAGCATATGTGGCATTGAGTCTGCTCCAGACTCCTATAAGTCCTCTCTGGGGTCCTGATCAATCTTTCTAAAATCCCAAAATGGAATATCGTAAAAGAATGATGATATAAAGCATTATTAGTATTTCTCTTGGAATTATCATAATTATGCTTATATATTCTTTTCATCAGTGGTCCAGTTGTTTTTCCAACATAAAGTGAACAAAATGTAGAACAAATCTCCATAGTTACTAAATGCAGGGATGCACTATTACCCCTTTGAAAGAGAATAGCAGTCCTCTGAAGCCTCTGCAAAACAATGGAACTCTGTGGGATAATACAACTGCACTGGTTACAGTGCCCAAAAGGTTGGGGTCATATAGGACTATTTGTGATATGTGTATTAACCTGAGTTATTTTTTAATAACCGTTTGAGCTGCATTTTTTTCCACAATGGCATTTTCAAGTGTATATTTTAGCCAAGAGGAAGGAAATAATATACTTCAAAACTGAAGATCCAAAATATTTAGAAAATAATGAAATTTATTGAAATAATTGATTTAGCACAAAGATAACCCACAGTCCTTTTATAATCCAACAATTTAATCAATCATTCAATTTTCCAGTAATTAAGATAATTAATTAAATTAATTAATACTTTTTCTAAAAACACAGAAACTTCCCTCATAAAATAATACATGGGTTATAAGATCCCTTAAAATTTATATAATAATTGTTCTTACTAATAACGTCCAAACGTTAAAAAAAAGTATAGTTTAAAAATATAAACTTGTTAAAATATCCAAATCCCTTTTGTATTTACAAGTTATCTGCCCTTAATGTTAAAAGATCTTTTATAGAAATGGTTTCATTCAACCCTGGTGGTGCATTGGCATTAAGTCTGTGCCGCCAAAAAGGTTCCTTGTCAGCTCCTCAAGGGTTAATAATAATTTTATCCAAAATACCAAAGTTGAAACCTTTGAACCCCAGACATAGGCAAGAGTATTTGTCCAGAGCCCTGGCATAATTTCTAGTTTTTATATTATAGTTATGCTCATATATCCGTTAGTGTCCTCTCTGTCTTCCTTATGTAAAATGATGGGCATGCCTTACATTTAGCTAAGTAAACAACTCCTGACATAGTATACTTCCTTTTAATAAACATAACATTATATTAATTTATAAATAAATGATCCACTTGTGGTATATGTGCACACTGTTTCCAGTTTCCACATACCTTGTCTTTTCATGAATAATTATCTCATTGTAAGTTCCTCCATTTTGGAAAAGACTCTTTAAATTCCTGGAAATGTTACTATTCTGAGTTGGCCCCTACTACTATATAAACTGGTGGCTTAGATCTCAGAATACTCCAGTTCTTTTCAATAATTGATCTAATTTTGTGAAATTCATTATTGTATTCCAGAGCTATAACAGTTCCAAATATGGAACCATTGTCATTACTGCTTTTATTATTTAAGCCAATACCCATAATTGGTTTAAACTTCTGTGCCCTATTGTCCACAGCTTCTCTTACAATTCTGTCAACCAAATGCCTTGGGTAACCTCTATCATAAAACATGTTTTTTTTTTTTAACTTCAATTTCCTTCAACAAAACAGCATAATCTGATACTATACAGGCCAACCTAATAGCTTGTCCCTTCACAAGATTCCCTTTTTGATGGTGGGGTGGGATCTTGAATAGTGTAAGTAAGTATTTTTGTATGTAGGTTTTCTATATATGTTGGATTTAAGGCTTTGATCTATTTTGGAAACAACTGTGTCTAAATAATTTATTTTAAAACTATTGTATGTATAAGCAAATCTTAAAAATTGTATTGTGTTGTTAAGGTATTCTATAAATTGATTTGTACTTTCTTCTGGTCCTGACCATAAGATAAAAATATCACCCAGGTAGCAAATATATAATCTACAGAATTTGTTGAGTTCACTAGGAAATACATGCAAAAGCTCCCAAGCATATAAAACTAAGTTGGTATATATGGGAGCACATGCTGACACCATTGCTACCTCAGAAATTTGTTTGAAAATTTCAGCCTCAAAATGTATGAAATTGTTTTTGAGTACTATCAACATACATTCTTTAATTGTCCTGATTTTTACCAGCATTTAAAAATTGTAACTTAAATAGTCCCTCGTGGAACAATTCCATACCTTGTTCTATATGTATGCTAGAGAAATGATCAGCAATAGCTACTGTTAGAAACCCAGTGTTATTATCACACAAGGTCTTATTTAACACCCCTAAAAAAATACCAGGAGTCTTTTAACAGATAGCTGTCCATAGAAAATAAAGGTTTTAACAGTCCATCTATAAATACTCCTCTAGAGTGTGTTTTGAAAATATGAGTCTAAAAGGGTGTTGTAGTATGTTCTTGTGTGCATTAGGTATTCTGAAAATCATGGGAATAATGGGATTTTCTTCTTTAATAAATTATATGTGTCCAGGCCTATCCTGCCATCTATTCGAAGGTATTCTAACTGGTAGTCTACTATTTTATAAGCTATGCTGATTTGATTCCTAGACACTTGTTGGTAAGTATTATTATCCTGGAGTATATTTAACATGGCCCCTGAATATTCCAGAGAGTCAAATGGCACCATACCTTCTCCTTTGTCTGGTTGCATTAATCTTATATTCTATGTCAAATTTCTGTGTAACAGATTTTTTGTTCTCTCCATTCTGTTGAGGTTTTCTAAACAAGCCTGTTTGAAAACCTGAATAGTGGGTTTTAATATAAGGTTAAACACACACTTTTTTTCTACAGATTTCTGTTGAATTATAGTGTTCATGGCCATGGTTATCTTTAAATAGAAATGCCAGATTTAACTTTCTAGAAAACAACTTCAACTCTATAGATGTATCTGCCAGACTGATGTCTGTTCGGTACAAATTTGAATCCCTTCTGAAAGATGAATAAATGTTCATGGGTAATTTCAATGTTAGCATAATTAAAAATGTTATAGAACTTGCAGTTTAAAACCAGTCACCAATTGTACTCAAAGCCATCTTTGTCTGTTCATCTTCACTTTCTTGTTTTTGCCCCATCTCTTGTTTTTTTCCCTTGGATGGAGGATAAGGTGTCCCTGAAAAATCGTACCCAATTTCATATCTAGGGATATCTAGGAAATCTTGCATGTATTTCCTAGTGAATTCTGCAAATTGTTTTGATTATACCTTTGCTACCTGAATGATATTTTTATCTTATAGTCAGGACCAGAAGAAAGTATAAATCAATTTATAGAATACCTTAATAACACAACACAATTTTTTAATTTTTAATTATACATACAATGGATCTAAACTAAATTATTTAGGCACAGTTATTTCCAAATTAGAGGAAAACTTTAAATCCAACATATATAGAAAGCCTGCGTACAGCAATACTTACTCACACTATTTGAATTCCCACCCCATCATCAAAAAGTGAATTTTGTGGGGGGGACAAGCTATTAGGTTGGCCTGTATAGTATCAGACCATGCTGATTTATTGAAGGAAATTGAAGTTTTAAAAAACACATTTTATGGCAGAGGCTACCCAAGGCATTTGGTTGACAGAACTGTAAGGGAAACTGTGGGCAACAGAGCACAGAAGTTTAAATCAGTTGTGGGTATCAGCTTAAATAATAAAAGCAGCAATGACAATGGTTCCACATTTGGAACTGTTATGGCACTAGAATACAATAATGAATTTCATGAAATTAAATCAATTATTGAAAAAACTAGAGTATTCTGATATATAACCCATCACCTTATACAGTAGTATGGAGCCAACCCAGAATAGTTAGTAAAGTTTCCAAGAATTTAAAGAATCTTTTCCAAAACAGAGAACTTACAATGAGACAATTATTTATATTTTTCCAAATATTTTTATTGAAAAGAAAATACTTTATATGTTAACAATAAATAAACAAAACACCATTTTATATAAAATGAAAAAAAAAACATATCAACTATTTACATTATTTACAAAGGCCAGGAAATAATTCATAACTGTTACAAACATATAAATGAGGAAAAATGAAAAAAGGCAATCAAATAATATTTCAAATAAGGTTAAAGTCTGTTTGGTAAGTCTCAGTAAGAGATGAAACCTTTATCCAAGGATTATTAGTGCAACTCTTTAGATATGATCCAAGTTTTTTGATTCTGGTTTCATTTACAATTATTTCTTTAAATAAGGACAAAAGAATCTTCAAAACTTGGAGAGGTAGTGTGGAGGTCCATTTCCTTGTGATGCATTTCCTGGCTATTGCTAAAATTGTCCATAAGAGTTAAGAATTGGATTTACTCATATTATAAGCTTCATTAATATTAAAAATATATTGTTTTGGTTAAAAAGAAATTATTTGTAAATAAAGCTAAAAGGAATACTTCAACATCTTTCCAAAAATGTCTTAAATTAGGAGAGTCATAAAAATATGGCATCAATCAGCATCACAAAGTGATAAGCATCTCCAACAAATAATAATATCAGATTTTTTTTAATTTAGCAATTTTATCAGGAGTTAGAAAAGCTCTATGTAAAAACTTCCATATAAATACACTCTATTATTGACCCCAGGAAGTAAATTTTACAGAAGATAGTAGTTTAACTTTCTCTGTCTGAGAGAAACTGGGTGAAAGTCTTCTGGCCATCATGTTCCATTGTTTAGTTGTTAAGATGGTTTAATAATTTAATAAAATGCTGTATAATTTGGATACTAAGTTGTTAGTACTGAGGTTATTATATATTATTTTAGATATTGGTGAAGGTAAGGGTGGATGGCCTAAATATGATATGTTTTAATAATTATACATAAATCTTGAGAATAGGTAATTATACTTTGTAGATGTAACAAATCGTGTGATGACAAGTTATGTTCTTTAATGATTTCTTGAGCATGTAATGCTTTTAGATCTTTAATATAATGTTGCCAGCAAATAAGATTTTTACTTTCCCATTCATTAAAAAGGTAAAAAATGTAGCTTATCTGAAAAGTTTCTTGTGATTTGGAAAAGGACCAAGAGGTCAGGCCAGGTTTTGACATCTGAATTAGACTTTACTATTTTCCTAAAACAGTTGAAAATGTTGTTAAAGTAGTTTAGGTTTGTGGATTTTATTACATTATAATGAATGGTATGGCAAAGAAAATACCAGAGCTTGTTGGAAAGGTTACTGAAGGAAACCTTTGATGTTAGTGGATTTTCGTTTTGTGTTATAGTTAAATGAAAGGCTTTGCATTTCAAATTATAGTTTGGATCAATCCAGTTTAGTACATTCTTAAGTAAGAATGCATTAATATAAGTTTCAATGTTAGGAAACTTTATGCCACCAAAATTATGTATATAAACAATCCTGTTTTTATTAGGATACAATAAAAAGTTTATTAAAATCTTATTTATGAATCTAATGTAATTGTTTCCAAGATGGGTGACCAGTGCCAAGGTGATGTACAGAATTTTAGGACAGAGGGCCATTTTTAACAATTTTACCCTATCTTCAAATGAGAAAACATATTATTCTATGTGTTTATATGAATGTTTGTTAGAGATATTATATTTTTTATAGTTTCTTTCATCTTTTCCATAGTGTTACTCAAGACTATACATAAATAATTTAGAGAGCCAACCTGTTCTCCAATAATGATTTGATTAACCAATTGATGTTTTTTTTCTTTTATCGTAGAGATTGATATGTTTGGATTTCTGGTTATTAAAATGAACACCTGAAATGTTTTGAAATGTATTTATTATTGTATCTAATTCAAATAACCCTGTATCTGACCTAGATAAAGTTAGGAAAATGTCTGCAAATAGGGCTGTTTTAGAATTATTAAATAAAAATAAATTCCAAGGCTGTAGGAAGCACCCGACTGAAATGAAAGGCAATAAAAACACTCTTTATTTTCCACAGTTTCACATAAAAGACATTAACATTCACAATGGCACATACATTTTCATCTGTAAAACAACTTCATCAGATAAGCTTCCTGTGTATTTTATAATTAAATTGAATGTAAATATTAATACATTTGATCTTTGGGTTATTTCATATTCATGGTGCCAATACTTCTATGACAAGGACAAATAATATAGGGGATAGAGGGCATTCTTGCTTAGTGCCTTTGGTTATAGGAATGTGTTTTGATGTGAAAGGACTTAGCTTGAGAGAGATAAATGACAATGGAAATGATAATGCTTTAAGTACTTCAAAAAGATAATCCCAATTTACGGAATCAAAAGCCTTTTCTACATCTAAATTGACCAACAAAGCTTCTTTATTTTCTCTGTTTAGAAATTCTATCAAAGTTAAGATTCTTTTAATATTGTAGTAAGTGTGCCTTTTTGTATATGAAACCAGTTTGATCATTATATATTTTTGAAAGTGGGGGGCCTTCATTTTATCAACAAGAGTAGACATTACAATTTTGTAGTCAGTTTTTAATAAAGACATCAGTCTGTATGATTTGCATTGTTGGGGACCTTTGTCAGTTTTAAGAATAGGATTAATCAAGGAGTATCTCCAAGAAAGCAGAATCATATTATTAGATTGCACATCAATCAGGGTTTTATGAAATAGAGATATGATGGAATCCAGGAAAGGTTTATAAATTTCTGTGATGATGCCATCTAAACCCGGGGCTTTGTTAGGTTTAAGATTTTTAATCTCACCTTTAATTTCATTTATAGATACTTGTTTTTCAGTATTTATTCTAATATCATCTGGAATGACCTTTAGATTTGGATTGGCTAATTCTTCATCAAGAACATTTCTGGTTAAGTTGCTAGAATTGTAATGTTTAGTATAGTGAAACCTAAAAGCATCTAGAATATCTCATATGTCAGAAGCTGATGTATTAATGCCTTCAAGTAATAATTTTAAGATATTGTTTGATTTGGAATGTAATTTGACTCTTATTGATAAATTATGCATATGCTTGGGGGAGAGAGAGCATATGAATTTAACTTCATTTTTTCTAGTGATAAGTTTGTTTTATGTGTTAATATATCTAAGTATTTTTTATTAATACATCTATTTCTTTTTTATTCAAGGTTAAATGTATAGATTTAGATCTTAGAGTGATAACTGTGACTGTAAGTTCTGTAATTCTGAGTCCTACTCCTCTAGTTTATGTTTATATCAAATCACAGTTCTGCCATAAATATAAGCATTTAAAGCATCTCACACCACCACTGTGTTCAGTTCAGAATTATTATTTGTCTCTAGAAATAATTCCAACTCTGATAATTACCAATGCTTAAAATCTTTAAACTTGGTGATGTAAGCAAGTATTCTAGTTACAGGAGTTAGTTTTGTGAAATCTGTTTGTGTGTCTAATATAAGACAATCATTATCTGATAAAGGGCAAGGATGAATGGTAAAATATGAAAGCTTTAGTTTCAAATCATTGAAGACAAGTATTCTATCTTCTATCTATTCTAGTTTGTTTTGAACCTGTGGTCAGTATGTGTAAAAACTGAGTGATTTATTATTCTTAGAATTAAGTGTATCATATCGATTAAGAGAGTTTATCCATTTCTTAACAAGTTGTGCAGTAGATGTTAGTCTGAGTGGGCAGTTATTTGTGGTGTCAGGACTATCCAGTATGCAGTTGAAATCACCTCCTAAAATGAGATTTCCTTTTAAGACATTAGTAATTAAGTCAAGATGGAGTTTTGCAGTTCAGACTCCCAATCCTGGAAACCAATAGACATTAGCAAATGTCCAAATTCTATGACTAAATTTTAAAATAATAACAGCTCAGGATTTGTGGGCGAATAACATTATTCTTCCATAATCTAATCACACCCCTCCTTTTAGATTTATATGAAGTATGGCCTAATATTGTATAGTTATTAGGCGTCCAAGCATCTTTCTCTGTGGACTTAAAGTGAGTTTCCTGTAAGAATAATACTTGTGATTTGTTCACTTTTAGATATCTTAATAGGTTTGACTTTTTCCTTGGATTATAAATGCCACTGATGTTAAGTGAGGCTAAAGATAAAGATATAGTGGATTATAAGGGCAATTTAGAAAATAATCATTATTTGATTTTTTAATCATAAAACACTTCCTAGTAACTTCAGACATCCAAACTTTTACAAGTAAAAGCAAAATATTAGTAAAAGCCTTGACTGTTGATATGACATGAGACATACTGTATTCAAGCCTGAATATAAAAAACAGCAATGGGATAAACATCATAAAGCTTAAAGTAACAAAAAATATTTCCCAAAATAAACATGGAATTAATGAAATTCATAGTCTGAAAGATAAACTAAAAGTCAATCAAACTGCTTTCCCAAACCATCATAAGCATACCTAGTAGCTCTGATAGGTACTAGTGATGAGACTTATGCTATAAATATATAAGTAATCTGAGTAGTTTTCACTAGAGTAGCTGTAATTCAGTAAAATAATAGAATTTCAAACTTCTTAAAGGATATTAGACAATAACAGCATTAATTGTAAACCTCAAGTATTTAAAACCTTATAATATTAAATAATATTTATAAGGCTATTGAAGAGGATAAATATAAGTTATTACAGGTGGAACTCTATTAAAATTAATAATTGAATAAGCTTAGGCTAGAAATATGAAAAACAATATATGTTACTATACAAAGGTAACTCTTGTGATGCAAACTCATTCTAGTAAAAATTAACAGACTCTTTAAAACAAATGTATATATGTATACAGTCAAGTAAATTCTGAACAACCACAGAAGTTCAGCTTTAAATTCTTAAATTAAATGAAGATGTATATTTTAAAATCAAGACCTGGGGTATAAGACAGATGAAAGAGGGAACTGTATGTCCACCAACCTTTTTTTTTTTTGAAAAGGCATTCTTAATGATGCCATTTAAACATTAGTATCTATACAAATATATATAGTGTGATTACCAGTATGCATTTGTAGTCTGATAAAAGCATTCATGCCTAAGCAATATATATACTAGTATGTATGGGAATATTTACATTCCATATGTGAAAGCTTATTAAATAACTGAGGCATTCAGATATGCATGCATATCAGTGTATACATATGGACATTCATACAGATGACTGTGTAAGTGTATATATTAATCAATTGTTTTGCTTTTCTGTTTATCTAATTAGCTATATATAAGTAAAAATTATAAATTAAAATATTTACTTGCATGTATATCTCTCAATCAGCATTAAAACCACGTGTGGCATAATCAAAGGAGCATTTTAACGTTGGAACATAATATGAAAACCATTTAAAAGTGGCAGTTAAGTCTATTAATATCCACCATAGATCAATGCACCAGCATTATCACAAAAATATTAAATGCTATTCCATTTTACACTTTTTTTAATATATTTAATCTGAATTTTTCCAACCTTTTCCACTAAAACATTTTATGATGTTACAATCACCACTGTTGTCATAGAGTCAAATTCTGTTTTACTATGCTAAATCTGACATTCCTTAGACTCCAAAAAGCAAGAATAAATGTTTACTTCTTCTGAGTTAAGAAGCAACATGTATATAGTCACTGACGTAATCATATACAGATGTACTCATAAGTACATGAGTACACACATGCACACACATATGCCTACATACACACACACACACACACACACACACACACACACACACACACACACACACACACACACACACAAACACAGTGACAATCGTATACTGGATACAGCATGTTTTTGGGGCAGACATGCCTTTTGAACTACCCTTCTTGTGACTTTGCATGCAAAGACCTCTTTAATGTGTTAATGACTACATATGCACAAACAGAGCAGAAAGAAACAATTTTCATTTGATATAATAAATTTGTTTTTCTTTCCACCTAGATGACTTTCAGTTTTATAGCTTAGACAGATGGAATTATAGTTAAAAATATGTACCTCACAGTTTTTCAGAGCTCAGACCTACAATATTGTGCTCAGAACTTTATCCATCTACTTGGAGTAATTCTGCTTACCTGTCACAACATTCAAATGCAATAAACCATTTATACATCACTATTTAAAACTGTTAAAATATCTAGCAAATCATTTTTAACAAAAGAAGAAATGAAACTACATAATACACCCAGGCATTTTCAGCTGTGAGCACGAAGTTTAGAGCAAGGAGTATGTCTCTAATACAGTTCCCTTCACTTCCTGTGAGCTACAACTGAAGGGGACAGCCTAAAAGCTTCCTGGAATTTAGAGGAGTAATTGTGCAGCTTAAAACGTCTTGTGAGTCTTCTCGGGGTAAGAAAAGCTTCACCTTAAACTATAACAATGTTTTTTAATGCAAACAGTTGTTTAATAAAATGAAAATGAAAAAAATAATGTTAAAAATGGCGTTGCAAATATTCAAGGTCATTTCCCAATTATTTTCAGTTAAACTTTCATTAATAAAAAATGTCTTTTGGCTTTTCCCAGTTAGGGGTCACCACAGTGGAACTCTGATCTGCTAATGACTGGCAGTGGATGTTTACGGTGCCGAGTTGCCAGCCCAACCTTCAAAGAAGGCACACCCATTAATAACATTGTTAAAATATTTAGCTAGGCTGTATTACATTAAATAAAGTAAATACTGATAATTTAGTGCTTTTAAGCAATTGTATTAAGTTTAACAAGTGAGTTGCTAAAGTGTTCACACTGACAATTTAAATAAAGTTGTTTGTCAGGTTTACAGAAAGAACCATCCCCATCCTTCCTGTTAAGACTTTAAGCACACTAGATTCATTGATTAAACTAAAAGCAAGATTGTTTATCTAAAGTCAGCAAAAGATATTTAACCTTATTTAATTAGGTTTCCTAGAAAAAAACATTATAAGTTAATTTTCTGTGGTGTATATTGGTTAATGTTTCAGAATTACATTCAAATGCAGTGTAAATACAGCAAAATTAAATTAAGAAACCATTTACTTCTGCGAGGAGAAAAAAAATAAATTATTTACCAGTAGATGCTTTGAGAGATTTACTTGTTGTAGCAGTTGAAGCATCAGCCTTTTTTTCTTTTCTTTTTAACATCAGTCCATGAATTTTTCTCAGACTTTATCTTTAAGTAAGGCAAAGAAAAGTCCATATCTTCAGGAATAGTAATCAGGTTGTTGTTTGTTATGAAGGTGGTAGCATCATCTAAGTTGTTAAAGGTTCTTATTCCATTTGAGAGGTGCATTTTGATTTTGATATTAGTTTTGTTTTAAAATTTTGACCAGTGGCCAGCATTTTTTCCTTATATCTAAAACTTTAGCAGAGTAGTCATTTTAAAGGGGCTTTCCTCCAAGCAGTTTTTAACACTAGTTCCTTGTCTAGATAAGAGAGGATTTTTATAACAATATATCTAGGTGCAGCTGATGAGGAAGTAGGCGCTGGCTTACCAATTGCTCTATGAGCTCTCTCTAAACAATAGGAGAGTCCTTCATGTAAATCTAATATTTTAGGGATCCAGGAATTCAAAAAAAGAAATAATGTTTTCACCTTCAGTTTTCTCTGGTACCTCAAAAATTCGAATGTTGCACTTTTTCTCCTGGTTTTCAAGGTCATTAATTGTATTCAGTAACCAAGTGCTTTGCTTGAGGAGAAAATCAGTGTGTAGTTCATTTTCTTTTAATCTTCCATCTGTATCTGTTATAGTTGTTTCCATGTCCATTATTTTATTCTGATGCTATTGAATAAGTTCCTTGAAAACTTCAGTTTGTTTTGAACTTTTCTCCCTTAAGTTCTCCAACTTTTGCTGAAAATCATCTATTTTAAGGACAATTAATGTCTGTAGAGTAGAAGACACTAGTTGCAGTTCTTTCCCCAATGCAGAATCAATTTGAGAGACCTTGGAACTGTTCATTTTCTTCAAAATAAGTCTCAAATAATTTGACAGGAATTTTCTAAAAAATGTTTACCAAAATTTAGAGTTGAAGTCTAGACTAATTATTAATAAGATTTTATAAAAATATATATTAATGTATTGTAGGCTAATTCCTGTCTAAATAGTTTGTTTTACAGAGCTTAAAATAAGTGCTACACTCAAATGGCTATCTTGGCTCCACCCCTTAGACAATTATTTATGAAAATACAAGAAAATGTGGAAATTGCAAAGAGTGTGCATACATACTACAAGTGGATCAGTTATTTCTAAATGAATATAATGTTAGGTTCATTAAAGGAAATTGTACTATGACAGGAGTTGTTTATTTAGCTAAATGTAAGGCATTCCCATCATTTTACACAGGGAAGACAGGGCACTAAGAAAACAAATATATGAGCATAACTACAATATAAAAACTAAAACTAATGCCAGTGCTCTGTACAAGCACCCTTACCTATGTCTGGGGTTCAAAGGTTTCAGCTTTATTTTGGATAAAATTATTATTAACCCTCAAGGAGGTGGCCTGGAGAGCAAACTCAAATTTAAGGAACTTTTTTGTCAGCTCAAACTTAATGTCAGTGTACCACCAGGGTTGAATGAAACCATTTCCATAAAAATTGTTTTAAAATTAAGGGTGGATAACTTGTAAACACTTTAGGGATTTGGATATTTTAACAAGTTTGTATTTTTAAACTATACAATTTTTTAAAATGTTTGGACTTTATTAGTAAGAACAACTATTATATATATTTTAACAGATCTTACAATCGATGTATTATTTTATGTGAGAAGTTTGTGTGTTTTTTAGAAAAAAAGTATTAATTTAATTAATTTAATTAATTATTGGAAAATTGGATGATTGGTTCAGTTGCTGGATTATAAAGGGGCTGTGGGTTACCTTTGTAATATATTCTGATGAAGTCTCATCTACAGATGAAAGTGCTCAGTCAACTGTTTCAATAACTTTTATTATTTTGTAAATATTTTGGATTTTCAATTTTGTCTTGTTTGGTATACCTGCTTCCAACTTTGATACACTATATGGTTGGTTCATAGTTGTTTACAGTGTATCATCACTGAATAAAGTTTCAAATAATATACTTCCCTTTCTAGGCACAAGTGGATGTTTAAGCACTGCATCAAACATCATTAACTTAATAACTCCTGATAAAAGGCTCCTAGCTAAAAATCTGAAGAAATTCCAAAACCTACATTGGTCCAATAAAAGGTGTTCCAGTATATTTGTGTTCTCTAAATTTAAAATGAGACTTAGGGAAACAGTCTAGCAGATTTGGAAGGTTTCACAAAATCTTCTGAATGACTGGCAATACCTTGCTCAAAGGGGGGAACATCTGCATTGCAATAAAATTTGCTAAAGCCACCATTTTAGAACAAACAGACATTCCTGTTCAGCTAGTCAAAGAAGCTGTTTTTGGAAATCAAAGCTAACTGTGAGAAAAATAAAAGGTTTTCCATTCTTATACTCACTATTCAAAACAGTCAAATGCTATCCTCAGGAAACTGTCAATCATATATTTAAAGAGTTCCTTGCTCTTACAACAGTACAAAAATAAATAGAGACTTGTCCACCATGGGTGAATATAATATTTAGCCGTGGTGGACAAGGCTCCATTTATTTTTGTACTGTTAACACACGTCGTAGAATGAACCAACTAAGTAACAACCCTGATGTAGAATCCAGATGAACCACAGCTCAAACAGGAGGAATGATCAACAAAGGATTTTATTATGGTAGACGAAGGTCCAAAAAAACAAGACAGATAATCTGGATAACAGAGTTCCACAAAAACAGAAGTAGAATTCCTGGTTAAGTGCTTTCATCCACGTAAAAGCAGACTTCTTCAGAACCAGTACTAAAGCGCAACAGATCTCATTTTAAATAAAATTTGGTGCCACAGATACGTACATTTTAAAGTCACAGCAACCACCAAATACATCTGTTGTGAACAACTACTTAATGACAACCTTAATACATATACCTAATTAAAAACAGACTAAAAACATTGCTTATAAGACTAATCTAAAGGTAAAAAATAATATAATATGACCTACTAATATAATATATAATAAAATTGGATATATATATGAAATTAATATGTATGCAGTCCATGCTCATATTCACTTGGTGAAGGAATTGTCAAATAGTATAACTCTTGTATTTGAAGAATAAATAAATAAATAAATAAATAGTCGAGAATAAATGTGTAATTTAATTGAATATGTATATCATAATGTAAACTACATATTAAAATTGTTATAGTATTAAATGTGATAAATAGACTAATATCTAAAATAGTAAAATAAACTGATGTGCATAATATAAAGTAAACCCACAAATATGCACGATAAATTTAATGTCAAAGCCAACTGGACTAAAAAAATATAAGATATATAATTATATATGTCTCAAATTATAAAATTTATACATGAAGAATGACTATAGGGACTTCCCATAATTTAATCAATCAATAAAAAAGGTTTTATACTAATATAGTCATTTAATCCTGGACTAGTAGTAGCATCACATAATATTTGCCATTTGCTTTCCAACAAGGCCAAATAAGTTTTCCAATTACCTCCACAAGCAGTGGAGTCAATATGATCAATAATACTGAAAAAAAATGAATGTTCCTGCCCTCTATCTAAAATGTGTTTACTTAAGGCATTGTTGGTATCTTGTTTTTTGATTTTATACAAGTGTTCATAAATTCTTGTCTTGAACTTCCTCTCTGTCTTCCCGATGTAATATGCATTACATAAGGTGCATGTGGCAACATATACCACTCTAGAACTATTACAATTGCCCGATAAACTATGTAAATGAGTCTTCGTCGTATTATTCAACCTAATAACTTTTGCTTCATTTATATTTTTGCATTGGTTGCACGTGCCGCATTTTTTTGTAGTTCCTTTTTTACTATTCAACACCTTCTTAGTTATCTTATTGCTCTCCAACATATTTTTTAAATTAAGGGAAGTTTTGTAAACACATTTTGGGAAGGTACCTACAATCTCACCAACTTCATCCAGAACAGTTAAAAGATTCCAGTGTTTTTGTAAAATTTCTTTTACTAAGTTGGTGTAAGGGCTAAACATCATCACACAAACATTTCTACTGTTGTAACCATCTTTCTTTAAAGGAGTAAAGGGTTTCCTTTGCTTTTACGCGGATGAAAGCGCTTAACCAGGAATTCTACTTCTGTTTTTGTGGAACTCTGTTATCCAGATTCTCTGTTTTGTTTTTTTTGGACCTTCGTCTACCATAATAAAATCCTTTGTTGATCATTCCTCCTGTTCGAGCTGTGGTTCATCTGGATTCTACATTTTTGTACTGTTGGCTTGCTTTTTATTAGAGCATGTCCTTTATCCAAAACACTTGCTGTTTTATGTTTTCCTTGCTCTTACACCTTGTTTTCCCCAAGATACGCAATAAGTATCACAGCTCTGTTTTGACCAGACCCGAACAGTCAATCCAGAATTCCTCTTTTGAGCAGATACTAACAGGCATGTTCAACAAGCTCTCAGAAATATCACCTCGAAATCAAAACATTGGTTAACACCGCTATTCACTCCATTTTTTCTTTCTTTTTTTTTGGCAAAAGGTACATCTTTTAATGTTATATTTCTCATGAAAATCTTAAACCTTTCCATTATACATAGAGAGTTATGCCCGACAGAATGGAGATGGGGATCATCCAGCAGTAGATATGTGATGGTCAAATACTAAGTCACTGTCCACATATGTTCCAAAGACCCTAACTACTTGGTCTTCTCTTAGGGGTGTATTGTCTATGTGGTAATTCCCCAGGGTGGCTGAATTTCCCAAGGATACTATTATACATTTTGGCATTTAGTTTTAACTCTCAATTAATTTGCAATATGCCCTCTTGGAGGATATTAGTGTCCTTGGGGGATTCTATGATTGTGCTAAGTTTTCAGTCATCCACAAACTTGGTGGCTTTTGATATTAGCTTGGGTTCTGAAAAGCAGATGCCAAAGAAGAGCAGTGCCCAGCACTGAGCATAGAGGGACTGTGTTAGTGACTAACCTTTCTGTGGAGTGAGAGTCACCCATGCTGACTTCCTGTGTCATATCTGTGAGCCAGTTTGCTTATCCACAAGTGACATAGGGGTCTATTCCTAGTTTTGTGAGTTTGCTGACAATGCCCAAATGGAAAATAGTGTTGAATGCTTTATCCAGGTCAAGAGAGACAGTGTGTACTGTTCTACCCTTGTCCGTATATTTGATGACTTTCTCAAAAAAGTACAGCAGGTTGAATAGGCACAATCTATCTTTGATGAAACAAACTATGTTTGATCCAGCGTCTTAAGGTTTCCTTTGTCTTTATTTGTAATATCCATGATATTTCTTTCCTTTACTTTACATACAAAACTAGTCAGACTTATGGGTCTGTAAATACCCAGGTCAGTTGACGGCCCACCCTTGAGCAAAAGGATAACTGTTGCAGTCCTCCATTCACCAGGCATGAAGCCAGTTAGGAGGATAAGGTTGAGCGATGATTTTAGAGGGCTCAGCAGATCAATGTTTTATGATATTTAAGAGGCATCCTAGAAGATTATCTGGGCCTATAAATGGAGTATGTTTGGCCTTGGAGATTGCGTTAAGGACTTGTTTGTTTCTGATGGCCGGGGTGGGGGTTATGGGCAGGGGTATTTCTTAAGAGGTGTCGGGGGAGAAAAGCATGAAATCGGTGCTAAATTTATCAGCCAGTAGGTTTGCTATATCCTTCCGCATGGTGATTAAGTGTAGAATTAGTTCAGTATACTGTTGTGTATAATCTTTGAGGCTGCAGACATAATTGAAGAAGGCCTTGTGGTTGCTCGTAATTGGCTTTGGTGGACATGATAAGCTGAGATGCTTATTTAGTTTGATGATGGATTTCTTACCATGCTGGACATTGCACTTTCTAGTTTTGGCCATGGGTTTCTACATTTTATTGTGTAACTCGTTGGATTCCACCAGGGTGGCTTGTTCTTTGATTTGGCCCTGTGCTTATTTATTTTTGACTCAATTAAAGTATAGGGCCTCTGTGAAAAATTCCACATAAGCAGCAGAGTTTACTCAGTATGGAGGCATGACTCAGTAGTAAGTGATTTGCTTTGGAATTATCTCTAAATGTTCAAGAGTTAGATGGGGTCACAGGTTTTAGTTTTTTTTTTTTTTCAAAGGATACAGCTTTATGGTCCGATCTGAATAGTGAGGATGTTACACCCTGTAGGAGGCAAAGTTCCGCCATGCTTGTGAGGATCAAGTCAAAGATGTTGGTGCCCATAGGGGGTGTACAGACTAGTTAGTCTAGAGCATATGTGTAGAACAAAGTCCAGGAATCTCTGGACCTGCATTTTGGAAGTTGTGTATGTTTCCCATTTCATAGTGGGGTAGTTTGTCACTCAGGAGTATAGTGTTGGGTTCAATGCAGAGTAACTCTGGTTCATTTATGTATGTATGTAGTATGGATGTCCTGGATTACATATGGGAACCCATAGCTTTCAATGGTGTGTATGGGACTTTGCTTATGGTGAGTTGGACATGGAGAAGCTCCAGTTCAACATACTGCTTGATCAGTTTTGAGGTGTGACTGTTTTTGAAGAATATTGAGACATCTCAATTTTTCTCTTCCTGTGCAGAAGCTGTTGTAAATGTGTGGAAGGCACTATAGCATTATACTGTCAGTGTGCTGTCTGTGGTTTTAAACCATGTCTCAATAATTACACACACACATCAACATTATCCAGGGTGAGGACAGCTTGCAAGGAGTGAATTTATTTGTTTAGGCTCCTGGCATTGAGCGGTAATAACTTTAGAGTATCCTTGGTTGGTTTGATTTTTTGGAAGGTTTATCAGATTGGCATCATCTAATAAAGGCACTATGAGGGTGGACAAACTTTTAGCCAATATACAAAAGCTTGAAGGGGATAGGTGCAGACCATCCCTGGTGAAGCAGTATGATCTGTCAACCATATCCTCAGAAGCTGACAAATATTCTTCCTCTTTTGAATGACACCAAAAACTAGTAAGCCAATTATTAAAGTCAGTTAGTTCCTGCTCATACTGTGGCATCATCGTTGGAGAAGGTAGAATGCTGATCAATGTTAGGCTCTTACCAGCCTGGGCTACATAGTTCGAGAACTCCATCACATTTCTCTATTCATACATCCAGAGAGGTACACCTCAGGTCATTTACACTCACATATACAATGACAGTGGTATTCTGGTATTTGTGGTTCAATGTCTTGAGAATGTGCACGATCTGGTGGATCCTGGCCCCTGAGAGGCAGCTGACTATGACCCTTTCCATGTTCAGCTTAACATTTGTTTGCCTCAAAATGTAATTGCCTATGACTAGAACATTTGTTTGTGTGACAAATTGCCTTATGGGCTTATGTGGTGAGACACCATGAGTTGAGGCTATATATCTGTAATGGTGGATGTTGCTTTGGTAGAATGTCTGTGGGGTTGGTGATTATCCCTATTGTTATGGGTGTATCTAGGAGACCTTTGCGATTTGGGTAGATTACTTTTAGGACTCTTGTTTTTAGTATGAGTGGTAGGTAGGATGTGGTATTGTATGTTTCTGACAACCTGGTGATTAGTGTGGCTCTATGTAGGAACCTTGCCTCCAGTGATAAAGCATAATAACACCTCTTACACACTATCCAATTGTTTATGAATTAGGTGGTTGTCAGTAAACATTTGACAATTGCTATATTGTCTCAGGATGCCCATTTCCACCAAGTTGGCTGCACAGACAGGAGGAAAGTATTTATCCATGGTTTCAAACGTTTACTCCTTGAATTACAAGGGGAACTGCACCAGGGAGGTCTAAGACAAGTATACTTTGGTCCTATTTAATTGAAACTACAATCTTTAAGACAAGACTTTTGAAACAATGCTCCTCTATGCACAAACCACAGAAATGTAATATATGGCTTTAAGGCAGGTTTATTTGGCTCTTATTTGGCTAAGAACTACAATTTTAGTGTATTCTTACAGAGCAATGCTCCTCTATGCAGAATCCAGGTGCTCATGCAACCATGTACTCAGGAAATATCTGATCTTGGTTTTTATAGAGAAAGTTAGATTGTTAAGTGTCTGCATCTATACACAGCACTGTTAACCTCCCCAATGAGTAGTGCCATGCAAATGTGACAACTTTATACAGGCCTAGAAAATCAGCAGATGAGCAAATTAGCCCATAGCCAATCACAACAGCACATTCTAATGTTTTTTCAGTGATTCACAAGATCTGGCGAGACCAGGCTACTCTCCACTCCCAACAGAGTGCAGGCCTAATTTTTCTAACAACAAAATCACTAAAAGGAGCCAAAGTGCAGGATCTCAGCTATTAGAACAGTAAAATACTAGCAAGCACTTTGAAATAAATACAGAATTGCAGAAACCCAACAGTTAATACAGAGAAATTACAACAGCACTTTTTAAACACCTTTATTGAATTATCGTTTGTGACATAAGCAAACTTACCATACCTCTCAACTGCCCAGATTTTCACAGAATGTCCAGATTTTTTCCTTATATTTTTGATCTGCTCCTCACAAAAGTTTTGTCTTTCTATTAAATTAATGAAGATTGAAATCAGAAAATGACAGACATTTGAGTTTTACACATCATACCCTTTAGAAAATTCAAGCAAATACAAAACCAATTATTATATAAGCCTTCTAAGATTATAAGGGCAATATTTAAAAATTGTTCCTATTTCTGTGACTTTGATCACCCACTATTTATGGCTGTGTCCAGATTCCTTGCAATAATGTCTCCACCATAGTGCCTTTTTCAGAAAAAGTGATGAGGTTAAAACTACCAACATAAAAAGTTCAACAAAATCCAAATTAAAGGTCATGCTGCTAAACCCTAGGAGTCTGAACATGAAACTGCACTCATTGCAAACATTCTTAACCCAGGAAAAGGATGACATCTGCACAGTCACAGAATCCAGCTTTGAACCAAGATTTTGCGTAGTCACAGAATCCTGGTTCAAAGCTGCGGAGAGCACCCCAGCCATACCTGATTACTCATCCTATCATACATTCAGACCCAAAACTGTGGGTAGTAAAGCCAAAGGAGGTGGAGTTTCAATATATATTAAAGACATGCACACCTCCAGGCTGGTCAAACAGTATGGTGCACAGGAGACACTCCAGGTGCAGTTAACCATTGACAAGACCCCTATACAAATCATAGCTAGCAACCGGCCCCCAAATCTGACTCAAGATGCCTAAACTGCCTATCTAGACTTCTTCGAATCTATCAAGATTCAACCCTTTACCCTGATCCTGGGTGACTAACTACCAAAACATAGACTGGAAGAACTACTCATGCCAGAAACAAATGCCCAGAGATTCCTCAATTTTGTCAATGCAAATGTTTTGTAGCAGCTAGTCATTACCCCCACAAAAGGTAATAATATCTTGGCCCTGGCATTAACCAACATGAATAACCACAGCAGCATCCCCACAGTATCATCCTCCCTTGTAAGATCCAGTCATAAAGCAGTCAGGTTTGAAGTCACCATTTCCCCTAACCCCCCCTCTAGCTAGGGTCAAACAAAAATCTTATCCAAAGCTGATTACAGCCTCCTGAGGGATAGTATAAACAGCTTCACAGCCCCCTCCATCTCTCTAGGAACTGGCACCAGTATCCAAAACTATACCAAATTGCTATACGAACATTTATATGAATGCATGGAATCAGGAATACCTGACAAGACTAAATCATCCTCTGCAAGGAAGAGTAAACCTGTCTGGTGGACACCTGCAATAAATAAATTCTATAACAAAACAAAAAAAAATGCCATTCAGGATCAAGAAGGAGCAGATGCCCAAATGGAAGCAATCTCTCCTTAGCCTAAACAAGCAAATAAGAGCACTAGTGAAATCCTCCAAAGAAAACTTCGAGTCCATATTGGCCACATCTACTAGAGACAATCATAAGGCCTTCTTCACATTGGTATGTAATCTCAAAGGTAGCACCCAGATCTGTTCAGAACTGGTGGTCAAGGACACCACATATACAAATGCCATAAATATAGAAAACTAGTTGGCTGACGGATTCAGCAAAAATTTCACCCCCCCCCCCATCAGTAAATCAGGAAATTCCCAGTACCTGCCCCTTCCCCTTATATCTAGGGATCAGGTCATCACTGCTGTCTCAAAGGCAAAAAATACAGCCTCCATGGGACCCGATAACATCCCAGGCTGCATCCCACATGACCTCAGGCAGAAACTTGCAGCACCATTAGGCACCCTATTCAACCAAAGCCTGAGTACCAGCTTTGTCCTAGCTGAGTGGAGGACAGCCACTGTCATCCCCTTACACAAAGGTGGAGTGTTGACTGACCCAAGAAATTATAGACCCATCAGCCTAACTAGTCTGATCTGCAAGGCCATGGAACAGATTATCATGGACCTCATTAATAAGGACATTGGCAACCTCCAAACACTTGATCCCACACAGTGTGGCTTCATCAAGAGGAGGTCATGTCTGTTAAATTTGGTTGACTTTTTTGAGACAGTCACCAAAGCCATGGACGAGGGGAAGGCAGTGCACACCACCTACCTTAACCTGGCCAAAGCCTTTGACACTATTCCCCCCTCGGGCATAATAAACTCTCTCAACTAGGTATCAATCTGTATGTTACCAGATGGGTAGCTAACTGGCTCACTGATAAAACCCATCAAGTCAAAATAGGGGAAGCCACCTCAAGCAGTAGACCCATATCAAGTAGCGTACCCCAAGGTTTGGTCTTAGGGCCTCTGTTATTTGGGATATACTTTTCTGAGGTGCAGACCAGAACTGGTGGGCTATGGCTGACTAAGTTTGCAGATGACTGCAAGCTGGGTGCTGTCATCAATTCCCTTAGTGACATGGACATCCTTCAAGAGGGCCTCACCCAAACAAATGACTGCTGCCAGAAACATGGCCTTAAGCTAAATACAAAAAATGCATCATCATCCTCTTTGGGGAGAGTGACATCCCCACAAATTATCACATTAATAACAATGTCCTGAGCATGCAGTTAGTCGTGAGGGATTTGGGCACCCAGATTGACAGCAACCTAACTTTTGACCACCATGTTGCTTCCATTGTATGGAAAGCTTTCTACATGGCCCACATCATAAGTAAGGGTATCTCATCTAGGGACAAGGAGGTCATAACATCCCTGTATTCTTCCCTTATAAAGGCCCATTATTGTGTACAATGCCCCATTCAGCATGTACCTTGCAAAGCACATGCAACAGCTGGAGAGACCACAGAGGTTTCTCACCTGGAGAATCCAGGGCCTCAGACATCTACCATACATAGATAGGCTAAAAGTGTTTCATACAGACTCCTTAGAGGTAACCACTGCCTGGCATACAAAGCGATCTTGGACCCCACCTTGATGGGACTGCTGCATATCCGCAAGTCAAGCTCCAGTCGAGTAACCCACACACGTGGCCTCAGTCTGGTCTGTGACATTAATAGGACTTGTTGTCGGGACAGTTATGTGTCTCACAGACTCCTCCATCTGTGGAATAGACTCCCTCTCCACATCAAATAGAGTACCTCTTTACCACCTTTTTAAGTGCAACCCGGAAAACTGGATGGGAAATATAAAATACATCCCTGGGATTCCACCGATGTCCCTGCTGCACAGGGGCATCAGGTGCTGATTTATCTATACATGGGCTAAACTCTTGGATAAGCCTATAAGGGCCCCAGGGCCAATAGCCTAGTAACTTCCTATGATCCTATAAGAGATTGAGAAGTATGAAACTTACATTTATATAAAAGTAATCAAACCTTATTAACAACTTCACATTTACAAACATCACACATTACATATATTGTTTTATACAACATAATCAAACTAACAATTCTTCAGTTCCTGCCTTCTCTTAAACCTCATTCCTCCTCCAAAATATTTTCTGCATGTATTGTTACCATAATTTCCATTTTCTTCTATGTAATTTACTCGTACCCTTTTCTAAAGCTCCAACTTCCTGTTCTTCTGTCTCTGTTTACAATATTCATTACTTCAGCTATGGCTGACTTAGACTTTGGCTTCCATTTTCTAGTAATTGCTTATTGTTTTGACAGCCACCAGAGTTAAACTTGACAAGGCCCTGCTATGTCTAGGCAGTTCAGATACTGTATCCTGGCTCAAAAAATAATTTCCTTCATTACTCTCATTTGCTTGCCCAGTATTCCTGCCAAAATACTTTGCAGGGAATTTTTAAAGTTGACCAACTCAATACATTCCAAGAACATAAGCTCCCAGGTACCTCTTTCTTCCCTATTACACCTCCAACATTTGCCATCTACCATAGGAATAATTCTTTGGGGTCTGCATGTAGTATCAAAGTACCTCTGCAAACACTTCAAGGCACAAATCCTACATCTTCTAGATTTTGTTGCATACCTGGGAGCCATACATATGTCCTGTCATTGTTTCCTTGTGAAATGCTTATCTACTCTGTCTTGACCTTTACTGACCTCCTCTGATTCCTGTAGTTATTGTGCTGTATATTTTATATGCTGTACTACCTATCCTTTTTTTAACAGCAGCTTCTGTTCTAGATGTAACTAAAACTCAACCAGTGCAGGCCTTTCTTTTAGGATTCTCATACCCCTCTGTCTCTGTCGATACTCTAGCATAAATCCCTGATAGATAAGGCAATCTCTAGCTTGCAGTCCACATGTCTTCCTGGTCTTTTCCCATTCTACTACATTTCCTTCCCTATTTGTCCCCCAGTACATTGGTTCCTTTCCCAGCTTCCTCCAGTAAATTGCTGCCCCCTCTTACCTATTTTCTGTATCCTAATTGCAGTCATCCCTATGAACAGAATCTTCTTTCTCAATTCCCATGCAGGCTTAGTTTTTTGTATACATTCTGCTACTTTATGAATACAATATTCTGTATGGCAGTTCTTCTTCTTGAGGATCTGCATTCAAAATTCTAACTTTTTTCCTTATTTCTTGAATGACATTGTTCCATTATCATCACCCTTTCCACTTGGAATTGTTGCTTTCTGCTTGTGTTATGTATGAGAGCATTAACTATGTTGCTACAAAATATCCCTTCAAATCAGGTGATCCTAAACCTCTTTATTCTGTTGGATCAATTTATCCCTCTTGACTGTTGCCCTCTTCCTCTCCAGAAAAAAAATCCTTCATCTCTTTATTAATTATTACCCACAACTTCTCCCCTGGTTGATAAAAGGTATGCCTGGCTTGTTGATAAAGCTAAATGGGATAAAAAAATTTTTGCTGCTTGTATCTTGCTATTTATATACACAGGCAAGAGCTTCCAGTTTCTTAGTTTTTGCATTATCTTTTCTTTACTCTCTTCCTACATATTGTTAGCTGCCGTAACAGAATCCTCTTTAATCCATATTTCTAAATGCTTAATTTTATCATAGCCCCATCAGTACTGGTACTACTGAACCAATTCATGTGTGGGCACATAGTTCGCAGCTGTAGCCTTTGTTTTATCTTCATTAATTTGATATACTGAAGAAACACATAACTGTTTCAGAATGTTCCACAACACTGAAATGTCCTTTTCTGGTTCTGTCAGCTAGTAAATAATATCATCTGCAAATAAAGCCAACTTTTTCAGAATACCACACCAATTATATCCTTGAATTTCTGAGCCCGTTATTTATGTATTTATTTATTTATTTATGTTGCCAATGGCTCTAAATATAGCACAAATACAAAGGGGAAACAAAAACACCACTGCCTGGTTCCTCTCTACAAACACAACTTATCAGAGAGGAACCCTCACTTTGATTTTTTCATATATCCACCTTATTATTTTAACATGGAATGCAAATGTTTCCATTTCTCTACTCATAAAATGCCAGCGTACTCTGTTGAATGTTTTTTCTGCATCAAGACCCACCAACAACAGCAGTATTTTCTTATATTCTGCTTCCCTCTGGATCATCATTGTTCTATTAATATTGTCAAATGTTTGCCTCCCCTCCACATAACCACATTG
Source organism: Protopterus annectens (assembly GCF_019279795.1). Taxonomy (NCBI): domain Eukaryota; kingdom Metazoa; phylum Chordata; order Ceratodontiformes; family Protopteridae; genus Protopterus; species Protopterus annectens. Next base: position 669,117,278 of record NC_056727.1, on the reverse strand, counting down.
ATACATGTCTATCAATTTTGGCAACAATATTGCTTTTCTTTTAGCCATTATAGACATAGTTTAGAATTGAAATGGGTCTATACGAAGCTGGATCTGATGTATCTTTAACATCTTTAGGTATTACAGCCACTACAGCTTTTTTCCAGGATAGTGGTACTTCCCCTCTTTTCAAAATACTGTTAAACAAAATCTTTCATATCTTCATCACTTTCTTCCCTCCTAGCTTCCAAACTTCTATTAGAATACCATCTATTCATGCAGACTTTCCTGCAGAGTTATACATCACCATTTTTATCTCATCTCCTCCTATGTCGACTGTTAATTGTTGACATGATCTGCCTCTAAGCTTGACATATTTATGTCTTTCATAAATATTTCCATTTGTGCTTTTTCTTGATTTCCCCACTTCTCTGCTTTATACAAATTTCCATAAAATATCAAAAATATCTCTAATACCTCTACTTTTCTCGTTATAGGCTCCCTAAGTTTGGCAACAACCCTTTGTACTTTCTGTTGCCTAAGTCATTGTGACAAAAATGTTTGTGCTTTAGAGTTATAAAAAACATTTTGTGCTTTAGAGTTATAAAAAGCAATTGCTTAACAGCAATCATACTCATGTCATGCATATTATACAGGTACTTTCTTATTTTCTCTTTAGCACTCTGGGGCTGCACCTCTTCTTGTTCTGTGAGATTCCCCTTATTCTGTACTACTTTAACCTTTGTCTACCCATCTAAGTAATTCTTGTTACTTTTAACCATAGCTCTTCTTCTTTTATTTCTTCCCTGTTTTTAAACTACACTTTCATTTTATCCCACTCACTAGCTAGCTATAACTTCTGGACTACCTTCTGTGTTCCATAATAACTCCCAAATTGCTTCCACTACCCATTCCTTAAATTACTTTTTAAAAAGTAGGTGGGGAAGTGCCAGTATCTAATCTTTACTTCAATACCCTGCATTTTTATCTTAGCAATTATTGGTGCATGATCTAAAATAGTCATTGGATATGTGTCAAAGTTCTCAATTAAATTCACACGTTCCTGTAAAATATAATTTATGTTTAGTCTAACCTAGTTATTGTACTTTGGGGGATAATATATAAATTATCCAGGATTATACTATGGAATTCACATCTTCCATACAAAATATTCATAAATTTCTTCACAAATCTACCCCTTTTTGTTATATTCCCCCTTCTAGGCCACACAGATACATCTTCATTGCTGCAAATCAAATTTCAGTCCCAACCTATAAGTAATATTCCTTGCTGAAAGCTTACTATTTCTCCCATTTTTTAAGCTCCATAGTAACAGTTTTTGGTGGAATATAAATAAATGCCAGTGCAATCCTCATCCCTTGCCAGAGCCCCTTACTAGCACAAATCTGCCATTATCCCTTTTCCCTCTTCCATCACATCTTCTTTAGCAATTAATATAAGTACTCCTCTTTTCCTCTGTCCCTAATATTCTGCTGAATATCCATCCTGAAATCCTTTCTTTCGCAAATTCAAAGGCTCATTTCTTTCCAAATGTGTCTCCTGTAGCCTTGCTATTTGCAGTCTGCATTTCTTAACATAATAAAGTGTCTCTTGTAGCATTGCTATTTGCAGTCTGCATTTCTTAACATTATTATGTGTTTCCTGTAGCATTGCTATTTGCAGTCTGCATTTCTTAATAAAATGAAATAGTATTTCCTTTTTGTCTGTACCTGTGAGACCATTCACATTCAAAGATAATATGGAAAGTTTGCCATTATGGTAAGAAGTTATTCCCACCTATATGAAGCCGTGGTGGTGCAGCGGTAGCATTGTTGCCTCACAGCAAGAGGTTCTCCTGTTCGATTCTCGACTGGAGCATCTTCTGTGTGGAGTCTGCATGTCCTCCCCACGGTCGAGTGGCATTTGAAAGACATGTGTGAATGGGCATGCCTTCGTTGAAGGTTGGGTGTCAGGCTGGCAACTCGGCACTGTAAAAATCTACTGCCAATCATTAGCGGACCGGAGTTCCACTGTGGTGACCCCTAACAGGGAAAAGCCGAAAGAAGAAGAACAACAACATTATATATGACAGCTTTTTTAAATGTCTATTTCCAGATTTTGTGATACTTGCACACACTAATGTTTGGCAGGTTAATCCTTTATAGAGTGTTTTCTTATTATCAACATTGTAACCTGTGCCACATTTTGCAAGACTTTTTGTTTTAATGAAGACCCTCAAAAAAAAAGAAAAGCACCTCTCAGAATATCCCCATAACCTATTACCTTAATACAAACACATACAAAACTATGTACGTCTTCAAATAATAAAGTTTATCCCTCTTAGTAGGAACAAACACAGGCCTTAATTTATGTAAAATTAAGATTATCCATGCTAAGACACACTATTGACTGTGCTTCTACTTACACTAATTGGGTCTGACCTTTTTTTATCTTTATTCACTTTACAAAATGAAAAACAGCTTGCATGGCTTCATAAAAAAAAATAACTTTTAGCCTTGAAGAAAACAGTGTTCTGTTTTTTATTGCGCTATTATCAGCTTGGCTCCATGGAAACATAAAACAAAATTGTAGTCCTCAGCTGCCGGCTTCTAAAGACAAGCTGGGACATCTATTGCCAAAGGGAAAACTTTTCATTACATTCAGTGCTCTCTTATTTACTTGTTTCCACTTAAAACTTGTTATTAGATTAAGCCATGGGTCTAAATCCAGACATTCACCTATGCAAAAGTAAGAGAAAACGTATCAGCTCTACATATTTTATAATCTGTGTACTTTTAATTCCCATCCACAGCATAAACGACCCAAGATTACAGCCTATTAACTTAAACATGCTTTTGTCTAGCCTTTTTTTTTCATTTTTCTATCGTAATGCTAACATTTCTTAATACTAGAAAAGAAGAAAGAAAGGCATCTGTGTACTTTAGTATCACATACAAAAACAACTAAAAATGCTTTACTATAAAACATGCAATGTACATTGTGAAAAGTTTCATAGAAATACTGTTAAGAACAGACATCCTTTTATTTACAGTTACCCTTTTCCTTCCTCGTCCCCTCCCCTCAGTGTCCTTCCAAGCATAATGACATGAACTAAGGCAAATGCCTTTCAGTTCCTCGCTTATAACAGAACTTTCAAGTATGAAGACGTACAGAAACTCAGTAAATAGTTTCTACACCTTTTAACTATTTGAATCTTTATCTGTTTTCCACCCATATTTTGTTATATCCTTTTCTGGGACTGCTGCTTCAACTGCGTGACTGCCTCTTGTGGTCATTTTTTTCACCTCATTATCACACTTTTCCAAATAGCTTTATTGTTTTTAACTCTGATGGTGCACTGAACTTTTTTTTCACTTTACCCTACTGTTGTACTACCTTGAAGTTGGTATATGTAAGAAAGGGGGTGTGGACCAAGAGCTTATTTTAGGGGGTGAAGGGGCTGTCTCCCTTGCAAAACCATTTTACTTCTCTCTCTCTCTCTCTCTTTTTAGTTATACTTCCAGCGTAAAGAAAAAAAAGTCAATAAAGCATAACCCGTTAAACCCTTCTCAAGCTGTACTGATTTTCATTTATTTTACATACAGTACTTATCTGTGACCTTATTTGGTTTAACTTCTACCTACATTTACTGTTCTTTTTTAATTACTAATCTGCACCTTGCCTAGTTTCCACAATATTTTGCTTTAAATTGTTATCGTTTACCAAAGCTGCAAGAAAATAGAGGCAAAGATGGTATCTGTCCTGAGTGCAAGCCCTTAGGGGTCATGATCAGCAGTCTAGAAGAGGTCCAAACAGGTCCCTGCTGCAGTGCTGGTAATCACGTAAGCAGTCATATTTGCTTAAATGACAGCCAGTCGATGTGTTTGTGAGTTAGGAACTGCAGCAAGAAGCTAGTATAATTACAGCTGGCATAGGTATTTGACTCAGTTTAACAATGAGCTATTATGTAGATTCACAGTGGTGCTTTGCTTAGCTCAAAGGCCTAAAGACCTGTCTTTTGTTTTCATCTCTAACAAAATATTCTTTTTTCCTGAAATTCAGCCTGGAGGAATGCTGAATGAGGGCACTTGCCAGGGTGCCAGCTGACCTTGCTATAACTCTACCATTTACTAATATGCTATATTTTCCAGTTACTTTATTTTCCAGTTATATTCATTTATTTTAACTTCCATGGTATCTCTTTTCTTACTTTCTTAATTTGATACAACAGAATTAAATTTAACAATAAGGTCTTCCATATACTTCTCCTCATCTTTTTATCCAACTATCTCCATAACAGGGTATAAGTGACAGAGATAACATTAAAAACACAAATGCAGTTGTCACATCTTCCTGGGCCAAGGAGCTACTACTTATCAAGGGACTGGGCTATCAGTATAGTATCCATACTTCAGCATGGAGTGAAACCCCTTTGCTGTTCTACACCTTGCATTGCTGCAATATGTACTTATGGTTTCCTATAACAGCTTGGACTCTCTTAGTCCATAAGTGACCACTGTATTTCAATGAAAGGTCATTCCAGAATAAGCCAGGCATTATCTCTAGTTTGCTGTGGACCTGTGACCATGCATTCATATTCAAGACTCGGACTGATGACAACTTCGGTCACTCTCTTTTGGCAGTTCTACTCTCCCGCTTTCTGTTGCTCATCTCCCATGCACTGACAAACTTGAGGGTGGGTTGTGATACTTTATCTCTCCCTCCCCTTCTACAACTATGTTATGCTTCTGTCATGGGTACAGGAGCAACTTGTAAGTGCATTATCATCAACTGTACACCCAGCTGCATGGGAATCTTCCCACAGAAGTGCATAAGCTTCTTAGTATTCTTCATGCTGACTGGGCCAAATTGGTTAATTTGGGCTATTTCAACATCCATGTCATTGAGGAGTCTGTGATGCCTGTAAAGGTTTTCCTGTATATTATAAAATAATTAGGAATTGTTCTGGTTAATAGCTATGTGATCCACCTTTTCTGGCATACTCTAGACTTGGTTTTCAAGTCTGGTGTGTCAATCACTAACTGAAGGTGAAGCCAGTTTCTTGATCTGATTGCTCTTTGATTCAACAGTTTCTTGATGAGACCAATGCAGTAGAACCAGATGGACTTGTCTCTCTCTCCCCCCTCCTTTTAGTTGGCGTTCACTTCTGTGCATCTCATTATCTCTTGCCATGTATGTCAGTCCAGAGCATAGCTTATGAGCCCCCTGTACAAACTGGATCTCTTCACAGGACTAGATGTATGTGTGAAGGCTTCAGCACTTATGAGGCCATACCTTTAAGCAGGAGAATAATCTTGGAATGAAATCTTACACCAAAAGGAATCTCTGAAAAGAAGGCAACTTTCTTGTCCAGGGGAAATGTCTTTAGTGACTGAGTAGCCATGCTCTTTTAGGTGGAGGATAGGCAGAGCAAATCAGCTTGTCTTGACATCCTAGGAACCATTTAGCTGAAGAATGTAAAGTTACTGTTCAGGTGTTCACAGCTACACTTGCCTCCAGCACATTGTATGTGGTGTCTAAAGCACTCCCTAAGGAGGGCAATGGTAGATTGATGTCACTGCTATGTGCTGGACTGGGGTTATTCTAGCCATCCCAAGGGGCCTGGTCAGCTATAAATTCACACAGACTGCAGAGAGGGCAATCCAGAGCTTTCCTAATCCTGTCTTGGTTTGTAATTGACTGTACAGTTGTCTAGTAAGAGAATTTTTATTTGAATTTATATTTTATTTTTTACCAGTATTTGTCACTGTTAGTAGGAAGAAATGTATATCTTGTAGACAAGATTTACTTTGATTTATAGTTTGTTGTTTTACTTTTAATTTCCACTGTTTATTGTTAGAAAGGGATAGGTTTTAAACAGGCAAACTCTAGCTATCCCAAGAAGCCTAGTCAGTTATAAATTCACACAATTTGCAGAGAGGACAATCCAGAGCTTATCTAAACAATCCTCTCTTGGTTTGTGATTTATTGATCTTTATTGTTAAAAATAGGTGCAACTGTGAGCAATAGTGAGCAGGAGCTATTGTGCATATTCGTACATGATGTAAAGGAATTCCAGTTGTGTAATTTTCACAATTTGTGTGGACACAGCAACAACCTTTCTGTACTTAATTTAATATTTAGTTGTACGTTGTGTGATTTTTTTCTCATAGAAGTTGATTTAAATTCTCTTAAAATTCTGTTGTAACTGATTTTGATTATTCTTTTCATTTTGAATTCTTTATTTATTTGCAGCTGAATATGGGTTCGTAAAATTAATATGCCATTAATGATTTAATACAGCACAAGTATCTTGTACGGTCTACTAAATCCTATGTATATTTATAGGTAACACCTGATAAAACATGGTAGTCTGTGTTTCCATGTCAAAAGCTGGATGATTTGCTTATCATTATTAGTAGTAAATCTAGAATTACTGATGATGATTGAACTTGTGCAATTGGCAGAGCTTGCAGAAATGTTGTTACACATATTAATGACTGGGCTGATGAGATAAATAATGTTAGGCAAAGAGCAAATAGAACACATTTAGGAAAGGAAGTGTCTATTGTCTAAAAAGATCACTGAACCCTTTAAAAACCTTTTATATTCCTTCTGCAGTTTTTCCACTGAATGTGTTACTCCAATTAGTTTCACATAGTGACTGTTTTGCTTTCACATAATACGTTGTTAATCTTCTATGCATTGATTTAGAATTCAGTTTAGCAGGATTATCTAGCAACAAATCACGTCAATGGTGGTAAAACCTGACAAGAAACAACAGTAATTTCTTTAGGAACACAAACAATGTCTAGTATTTTCTCCTTCTCTGGTAGGCTTTTTTACAGTCTGACACAATTGTTCCTGAACATATGTTGTGAATAATTTCTTTACTAATATTGTTGAATCAATTATTATTCCAGTCTATTTCTATTAAAATTTAAGCCTCCAGCCATTATTATTCTTCCCTCCTGTGTTTCATGCAAGAAACGCATGAATTCCTCTAGGCCATCATCACTTGACTTTGGTGGTCTATACACTCCCAGCAATCGTCATATGTTCAGAGTTGCCTTTACTGTCACAGTTACACACTTAATAGTATTGGTGTTATCACTGAACATGTAATAATCACAGGTCTCATAACTATCTTTAATCCCTATTGTGACACCTCCACCTGATTTTTTTGTTGGAATATTTGTTACAGTAAAAACATTTATACCCTGATGGAACTGGTTTCCAGTCATTGTTATTTAACAATTTTTTACAAACGATAATATCACTCTTGTGGAACATAACAAATTTTCCAATAAAAAACTTTATTATTAATGCTCCTAGCATTAACAACAATCAGAGATGTATTAAATGTTGCAGTCTGTGAACTGTTAAATTTTCAACCTGGCAAAACCCTGATTTGTGTTTGTGAAATATTGTAAAATATCATCAGTAAAAATTTTCTTCCCTGATCTTGACAAGTGCACGCTATCTTGTCAGAACACGTGTGCCCCAAATTAGACTTGGGTGCTCTACACATTTCCATTTTTAAAAATGGAACATTTTTTCATGTAAATATTTACTCAAATAATCTTTTTATTTGTGGTGACTTAACTCTCCTTTCTATATGTGATTTGTGAAAAATACGTTCTATCACCAGTACAAGCTATAATATCTAAGAGGGCTGTAAGTTCCATACTAACAGTCAGAGAGTCCTTGTGAATGAGATCATTTGTACCGACATGAATAAAAACAGATCTGTACTTTCTTACATTAAAACACTCTAAGGCCTGTCTCATATCCTCCATTTGTGCTCCTACAAACATAACACTATTCAATGTTCATTATTTTCTCTGCAAATATTAATTATGAGTTCCTCTAATAACTGAATCTCTAATTACAAGAATATCTTTTCTGTGCAGATCTGAAGAATCGTCAATTTCTAATTCAGTAATATCTGCTCTGTCAGTGTTACAAAGGAATGATCTTCATCACCATTAGTCTTATTAATCCCCCTGTTTCCATTGTATATTACATTTGCAAGATTACAGTTCTCATACAGCTGGCTTTGTATATCCACAGAATGAGCCATGTTGTCAATGTCTGTCGGTCTCCCTTTTTTCTTCCAGTAATGTTGTTCAATCCTTTCACATTAAATTTTGATTTCTTCCTTTTCTACTTTCTCTTTTGGAAAAAGTATGCCTTTTTCTGTAGACTGACTGTTTTCTGATAAAAAAAAATGTTATTTCCTGTACTGTATGCTACATAAAACACTGTCCTTTTTAGTATGTATTCTATTTGCTTTACAGGCATTTATCAGTTTTTCCTTCTTCCTTCCTTTTTTTTATTTTCTTTTATATGCTCTGAATCCTTAGATTGCTCAGTACTTGTATCCAAAATTCCAAAGTTGACAGTGGTCATATCTTGTTCATAGCCTTTTTCTAAATGGCTAACTACTATGTTTACTTTCACTATCTACAATGTAAAAGAATGAAGTAAAAGTGTCTATGTATTGTGAACCCAAGTAATTTATGGATGTAAATGTAGAGCTTTTCTACCCAGGCCTCACACTTAGAATGGTATTTCTAACCCAGTCGGAGTTTCCCAGTCATTAAAGACAAATAAATGAATAAACAAATAAATAACCTACAGTAGTGATATGACCGAAGATGTGTCTAATGTATATGAGCATGGAGTTACCCTGAGAATAAAGGATCTGGTACAGCTGTACTTAAATCCTCATGCATTAATCTAAGGAACACTGCACCTGATAACCTGTCTATGGTTGTGTACTCCTTGGTTTTGTCACACTATCTATTTGAATTTCCTGCACCTGGCGGTTTTGAGCTTGCCTGGTTACTAACTGACACATCATATTAGCACCATGTTATAATGGCTGCTCACAGCCTTCACTGATTTCTCCTTCACTACAAACCACATTAATGGTTACTGTCTTTTCTTATCTTATACCAGATGACCTGGTCCCAACTACCTGAAGGAGTTATTTGTATCCTACTGATCTGCTTGTGCTCTCTGCTCTGCTTCCCAAGAGCTACTAGTAGTTCAGAGGTTGTAGGTTCAATCTTCTGGTATTCATTCTTTTGATTATTAGGGCAATGTCTTAAGAGACTACAACCTAGGTGGCTTCAGAGGCTTTAGTGCTGATTTGATATAACAACTCCCTCTAGTCTCACTTATTCCGTCAAGCATTTTAATTGCATTAGTTTTATATTACTTCTTCAGCAACTGTTTATTTCAGTCAGTATGCTTTAGTTATATTCTTTATGTTTAGATATTAATTTATTTCTATGCCATAATGTATACACCAACCACATTTATAACAATATGGACAACAGTCAGATTACAGCAGCTATATTTCTGGACATAAAATGGACTTTTGAAGCAGTGGATCACACACTGCTACTTAGCAAACTAACAGCAATGAGATTTTCTTGTGATGTCATAGCTTGGTCCAAAAATTAGTTAACTGATAGACAGAACCTCTAGAGTTGTAGGGTGCAACACAGACACAAACTCTGTAAATGGCAGCAATACTTTGCAGTGTGCCACAGGGAGATAATTCTCTTTTCCTGTTTTATCAGTGACTTGACTTGGTCTCTCACCCTTTTAAACTGTATTCTATACACAGATGACACTGTCATCACAAAAGCAGGTAAGGATAACCGAGCAATTTCCAAAGAACTCCAATCTGACTTCTCATTACTATGGCGCTGTCTAACCTCTAACAAATTAGTTGTAAAGACCTCCAAAACTAATATATCATGCAATTTGGTACCAGCATGCACTTTAAAAATTCCAACATCACTATTATCTCGACCCCTTTGGCACAACATTGCCAGTCATCACTTCACAGAGATACTTGGGCTTCACATTCAACTCCAATCTGCCACTTACCTCTCACACTGAAATAATTACAGATTGAGTTTTATCATAACTCTAAGTCTCCTGCAGAATATCTAACCGTCTTACACCTGAACCCAGCAGGATCACTGCAATCAGTGCACTAATTCCCCAACTAGAATATGCTCTTCCTGTAATTATACTATCCCCTAAGCAGAATACTGCTTTGCTCCAAACAACTGAGGATAAAATCTTCAAATGTGTTCACCTTGCACATAATAAAGAACATACTTGCACTACTATAGCCAAATGCAATTGACTCCTGATGAAAGCAGGGAAACATTGTTACTGAGTTCCCTTATCTACAAACTACTAAATGACAGCTACACCCTCTTCCCCCACTGAAAACAATACTGTTTCAAAGGCAACAAGTCTACACCCCCAGATGCTCAGATAAGCTCCAACTTGTCAACCCCCCTTAAATGACAAGTGACAGAACCAGCCTTTGCTAAAATGGCATTTCTCTGTTGGAATGACATACCTGAAGATATAAAGAGCATGACAATCTGGCAGCATTAAAAATATCTGAAGTTAAACTTGAAAGAACAAAACAAATGCTCATGCTTCAGACACGAGTTAATTTATTGCTTATCTGTACTGCACTGTTTATTTATTTGCTTAACAGTACTGCACTGGTTTTATTTATTTGCTTATCAGTACTGCACTGCTTTTTATTTATTTGCTTAAAAGTACTGCACTGGTTTTATTTATTTGTTTATCAGTACCGCACTGTTTCTTTTATTTATTTGCTTTACAGTACTGCACTGGTTTTATTTATTTATTTATTTATTTATTTATTTATTTTGCTTGCTTAACAGTTCTGCGCTATCTTTATTTATTTGTTTGACTGAATTATTTACTTTTCTGTGTCTCCATTTATATATTTGCTCACCTCTGGTTGAATTTTTGTTTTTTTTCCCACTCAACTTCTGTTGTGTTCTTAAAATTGGTAGCTTTTGCTGTTGCCCGCCCCTACTGTGAATTTGGGGTGAACTCATTCAAGAGAGGAAAAACTGGTCAAACAGCTTCTGTGTTGTCTGTCTCAAGGTGTAGCTTTGGAAGGGCCTTTTATCTTGCTGGTATAAGCAATTACCTTTGTGTGAATTTCTGCTTATCTTGCTAGAGCTCTATTGTGCCTGACTGAGAGTCTTTCTTAAACAATCCGAATTTTAGAACTACATAAGTATATTTTTTGCACTTTATCTAACTGTTCAGTGTTTCTTATCAGTATTGCACTGGTTTTATTTATTTGCCTATCAGTACTTTACTGGTTTTATTTATTTATTTATTTATTTATTTATTTATTTATTTATTTTTTGCTTAACAGTACTGCACTGGTTTTATTTATTTGCTTAACAGTACTATACTGTTTTTATTTATTTGTTTGACTGAATGATTTACTTTTCTGTGTCTCCATTTATATATTTGCTGTTCTCGGGTTGAAGTTTTGTTTTTTCTCCCACCCAACTGCTGTTGTGTTCTTATAGTTCATGGCTTTTGCTGTTGCCTGCCCCTACTGTAAATCTGATAAGGGACATTCCTCCCAGTCCCATCTCATTATCTCATTGTACCTAACACAGAGATCATTTGGGAAGGCCAAATCCCTTAGCCCCTTAGTTCCTTAATCTTGACTTTTCTTGTGTTCCTCCTCTCTCCCTTTCCACTTTACTAAAAAAATACTTTATTCAGCTGATTTTACTATATTTGTGTTTCCTCCTCCTACTCTATTATTTCATCTTGCTTTTTCTGCTACTTTCTGCGGCTTGTTCTCGAAAGTGTTCAATTGCAACTTTTCTGTTGCATTCATTACTGCTTGTTTATAGCCTTTTTAAATTGTAAGTGTTATTCTAAGCCTCTTAATTTTGGTTTAAGCACTTGGGCTCTAGACTTGGCCCCTAGCTCTCCCCAGCCATTCTCTCTCAGATTCAGACAAACATGGATGGACAATTTCCTACAGTTTCTCCTCCCAGTCTGGTTGATATGGGCATCCTGAGACAGTGTAACAATTGCCTTATGTACACAGATAAACACCTACTACTACTACCTTGGAACACAATTTGCTAGAGATGCAGTTACATTAGGAACCTAGACTCTATGCTCTCTCCCTCACAAGACAGTCTATCTGGCACTGAGAAGGTTCTCAACACAATCACTACACCTCAAACACCACCCACACTTACACAACACACACCTACATATGTGCAGGTCCTCAACAAAAACATAACCAAACAAAGGAGACCTCCGAGGCAGGAACACACATGATCTCCACAGACCTCCACATCACATACCATGCATAGTTGACACACCTGTGTCTCACAACCACTAAGGCTTAACCATAAACCCAGCATATTAGTTATAGGAGACTCCATTGTGAGACACACAGATGTGCCTCTCACCAGGTTGGATAAGGAGAAAGTCATGGTTATTTGTCTGTCAGGGGCCAGAATCTGCCATATCACACATGCACTCAAGTCTCTCAACAGCAGGTACTGTTATGACTCTGTCATAGTCCATGTTGGTATGAATGACTTGAGATGTACCTCCCTGGACTATATGAAGAGAGACATGATTGAACTCACTGAATATGTGTCCCAGGCAGGTATGTCCCTAGTCTTAAGCAGCATTCTACCATCACCCAGAATGATGACTCAATACAAACAGAAAATGATTGACTTTAACAAGTGACTTAGTTTCTGATGTCATTCCAGGGGGATCCAGTACCTGGCAACCTAGGAAGATATGATCAACAGTCCACGATGCTTTGCCAGAGATAGCCTGCATCTGTCTCACTTGGGCTTCAGGCTTCTGGCAAAGGCTCTTGCCTCCCCCATATTACCTTTTTTTTTTTTTTTTCAGAAAAAGTGATGAGGTTAAAACTACCAATATAAAATTTCAACAAAACTCAAATTAAAGGTCATACTGCTAAACGCTAGGAGTATAAACATGAAACTGCACTCATTGCAACCATTCTTAACCCTGTAAAATGATGACATCTGTGCAGTCACAGAAACCTGATTCAAAGCTGTGGAGAGCACCCCAGCCTTACCTGGTTACTCATCCTATCATACATTCAGACCCCAAACTGTGGGTAGTAAAACCAAAGGAGGTGGAGTTTCAATATATATTAAAGACATACACACCTCCAGGCTGGTCAAACAGTATGATGCACAGGAGACACTCCAGGTGCAGTTAACCATTGACAAGACCCCTATACAAATCATAGCTTACTACCAGCCCTCAAATCTAACTCAAGATGCCCAATCTGCCTATCTGGACCTCTTTGAATCTATCTAGATTCAACCCTGTACCCTGATTCTGGGTGACTAACTGCCCAAACATAGACTGGAAGAACTACTAATGCCAGAACACAAATTCCCAGAGATTTCTTGATTTTGTCAATGCAAACGCCTTGGAACAGCTAGTCGATACCTCCACAAGAGGTGATAATATCTTGGACGTGGTATTAACCAACATGAGTAACCACTGTAGCATCCCTGCAGTATCATCCTCCCTGGTAAGATCTGACCGTGAAGTGGTCACTTTCAAAGTCACCATCTCCCCCGACCCCCCTCTAGCTAGGGTCAAACAAAAAAGCTTCTTCAAAGCTGATTACAGCCTCCTGAGGGATAGTATAGACAGCTTCACAGCCCCATCCTCCTCTCTAGGAAATGGCACCAGTATCCAGAACTATATACCAATGCACTATACAAACATTTTTATAGATGCATGAATTAGGAATACCTGACAAGACTAAATCATCCTCCACAAAGAAGAGTAAATCTGTCTGGTGGACATCTGCAGTAAATAAATGCTATAACAAACGAGAAAAAATGCTGTCCAGTACCAAGAAGGAGCAGGTGCCCAAATGGAAGCAATCTCTCCTTAGCCTGAACAAGCAAATAAGAGCACTAGTGAAATCCTCCAAAGTAAACTTAGAGTCCAAATTAGCCACATCTACTAGAGAGAATCATAAGGCCTTCTTCACATATGCCCGCAATCACAAAGAAAGCACACAGATCTGTTCAGAACTGGTGGTCAAGGACACCACATATATAAATGCCGTAGATATAGCAAACTTGCTGACTGACAGATTCAGCGAAAATTTCACATCTCTGTCCTCCCCATCAGTAAATCAGGACATTCCCAGTACCTGCCCCCTTCTTATATCTAGGGATCAGGTCATCACTGCTCTCTCAAAGGCAAAAAAAACAGCCTGCATGGGACCTAACAACATCCCAGGCTGCATCTTACATGAACTCCGGCAGGAACTTGCAGCACCACTAGGCTCCCTATTCAACCAAAGCCAGAGTACTGGCTTTGTCCCAGCTGAGTGGAGGACAGCCACTGTCATCCCTTTACACAAAGGTGGACCATCCTCCGATCTGGGAAATTATAGACCCATCAGTCTAACTAGCCTTATCTACAAGGCCATGGAATGGATTATCATGGACCTCATTAACAAGGACATTGGCAACCTCCAAATACTCGATCCCACACAGTTTGGCTTCATCAAGGAGAGGTCATGTCTGTTAAATTTGATTGACTTTTTTGAGATAGTCACCAAAGCCATGGACAAGGGAAGATGGTGCATATCGCCTACCTTGACCTGGCCAAAGCCTTCGACACTATTCCCTACTCGGGCATAACAGATAAACTTTGTCAACTAGGCATCAATCCATATGTTACCAGATGGGTAGCTAACTGGCTCACTGATAGAACCCACCTAGCCAAAATAGGGGAAGCCACCTCAAGCAGTAGACCCGTATTGAGCGGCGTATCCGAGGGTTCAGTCTTTGGTCCTCTGCTACTTGGGATATACTTTTCTGAGGTCCAGGCCAAAACTAGTGAGCTATGGCTGACCAAGTCTGCAGATGGCTACAATTTGGATGCTGTCATCAATTCCACTAGTGACGTGGACATCCTCCAAGAGGGTCTCACCCAAACAAATGACTGGTGCCAGCATCCTGTATTATTCTGAGGTAAATCTGAATTTGCAAATGACTGGTGCCATCATCCTATATTGTTCTGAGGTAAATTGGAATTTGCTGTATTTGACAATCTATTTTCTAAAACTAAAACATTTAGAACAACGCATGGGCAATACTTTTCTACTTTTTACAAACATAACAGTTTTTCTTATGTGTAGAGGGAATCAAAGCAAAAACTTAATACATATTGAGTAGTTTCAGAATATCCTGCTCAAAAGAACAAAAACTAAGACCTCACAACAAATATAAAGTACAGTGAGTATAGAATATACTGACATGAATGGTGCTATGCTGTCAAACATAACAATGTTATACGTGCATTAGAATAAAAAGCTTGTGAAAATTCAGTAGAAAGTACCAGTTCCTAATACCACTGATGGCTACATGGTTATTCATCTTCCACCAGTGTAGATAAAGTAAGGGACGTGACATAAAGTACTTTGCCCTCATGATTTACACTGACAACAGTACCATTCAGAGTAGAAAAATGTTCTTAAAGGATTTTAGTACATTGAAACACAACAGCATCAAATTGCCTGTCATCGGGGTATATCAGATTAAAAAAATGTATTTTTGTACTGGAGTGTCAGACTGTGCATCTGGATATCTGCTGCACTTTAATCAACAACTGTTTTTAAAATTATCTGTGCATCTTTTGACTATGTTGGATATGATGCACTTTCATAGCTCCCACCTGTCTAGATTTTTGCCTCATATTTTTGGTTTGTTCCTCATAACATTTCTGTTTTTTTGGCAAATCAGTGGGATGATATGTGGATTTAAGTTACTATATTATGACCTATATTTGAGTTTTAGACTTTCATATCCTTCAGAAAAAAAAAATGTGTGCTAACACAAATCCTGTCAGTATAACAATTCTTTTAAGTTTATATGACCAATATTTAAAATTTGGCCCTATTTTTGGGCCCTTGTCCCCCCCCCCCCCTTATGCCAGGTTTATCCAGATTTCTTGTGGTAAGAAGTTGAGAGGTATGTGCACTTTGCACTTATTCTTTGCAGAGAACAGCTAGATAGGAATTGTTTTTCCTTTCAGCTTATCGATTTTAGTTGTGGCACACCTTATACATAAGGTTTGTCCCTGAAATGTACATACTAGCCAAAGGAAAGATCATTACCTGTTTAATATTTTTTACTTAAGTATATAAAAGCTAAAACATTGTACAGTGGAATCAAAACAGTACTCAGGAAACAAATGATAGACAATGTGCAGTGAATATAAAAAATATAGATAAATAAATAAATACTTACATGCATGCATGCATACAGATATATGTACGTACAACTAATCAACAATAATTTAAATAAAGCTGCAGACCTGCACAAATAGAAGGCCATTGGGAAGATGCTTCAGGATTGCAAGTCCTCAACTAGTTGCTGTGTCTTTCGGCTTTTCCCGGTTAGGGGTCGCCACAGCGGAACTCCTTTCCGCTAATGATTGGTAGTTGATTTTTACGTGCCGAGTTACCAGCCCTGATGCACAACCTTCAACGAAGGTATGCCCATTCACGCATGTCTCCACGCAGAAGATGCTCTAGCTGAGAATCTAACCGAACAGCGTCTTACTGTGAGATGACAACGCTACCGCAGCACCACCACCGCGGATATTGCAAGTCCTCAACTAGACAGGTAATAAATTCGAAAGGTGAGGCAAGTTGATAGGCAAATGAACACAGATAAGATATGACCTTACCATATCATTTGATTGATAAAAATACATTGCTCAATGGGCCATATGTCTGAGTTAATTCTTTCCAACAATCAGCATTTATCATAATTTCATTAGAAGTTCC
Source organism: Protopterus annectens (assembly GCF_019279795.1). Taxonomy (NCBI): domain Eukaryota; kingdom Metazoa; phylum Chordata; order Ceratodontiformes; family Protopteridae; genus Protopterus; species Protopterus annectens. The sequence goes on along the minus strand of NC_056727.1, from coordinate 669,100,588 downwards.
CATAGTTGGAAAAGGACACAAACAATGGCAATATGCATTGACTATGTAAGGACACTTGATTTCCTAAGGTCTTAGGCCAAATCTCAATAAGGGCTTAGGTAACATTCAAAATGGGTCTATGTTTGGCTATCTAAAAGAATATCCTCAAACCACTAATTATTGTACTTAAAACATCTAAACACTAAATTACCAAAGACATTTTACTTCAAAAATAGATTCATCAAATGGCCATACTTGGGCAACATCAAGAACGCAACCAATCAGATTGGAGGCTTTGCCCACTACAGGCCCCAATGTGGGGGTGTGTGGCCCCCCAACTATATATAACAACTCCAAGATTGCACTACAGTGGGGAATAAGGCAAATTAAAAAGGTTCCCTTTACTTACCTTATGTATTGTGGTACTTCCTGGTTGTTAGCTAACTATGGTCATTCAATGAATTTATTTTCGAAGTAAGACGTCTTTGCTAATTTCATATTTAGATGTTTATGTACGATAATTAGACATTCAAGGATATATTTATTTTGATAGCTGAACATAGACCCCATCAAAAATGGCATATATCTCTGGCTAGCACTAGGAAGGGCTCTAAGTACAGCCAGAGAGAAGGACTCCAAATCCATGTTCCACTCAGCCATTAAGGAGAACTGAGATTACATTTCTTCTAAATTCATGAAATCTGAGTTAAGACATGTAATCATTGAGACTGAAGAAATTAAATAGGGACTCCCCACAAACTTCAGAGGAGTGAAAACAGCCTTCTCTTCTCCACCTCAATACCTGGTGACCCAGGAGGTAAAGAAGAGGACTATGATCCATCACAAAGTAGAAGGACTGATCTTTGCAGAGTCTCACCTCTAGAGATTCAGATAGATTCAGATCAGATCTAGTCCTTTGGGCCATTCAGCCAAGAGATGTGACTCCAAATGAGTCAGTATATTTTTCACACCAAAGAATGAGAGCTGCTGATAGAGTAAAGTCTGAAAGCAGGCCAGTGTTCCAGCCTACAATTTAGTCTCTGCAAGGGAACATATTATTGTTCCCTCTTGCCTAATAAGGCATCACACTGTGAATCTCAAGCAGAATAAAAAAAAGAGAATCACTGAGCACCAAAATCAGAAGCTTCAGATGTAAAGAACTTGAAATAATACTTGCTGAGCTTATCTGCAACACCAAGAAATGCAGCAGTTTCCTTTAGTAAAACTAACACCACTATCAATTACCATATAGATGACAACAGTCTCTCTTTAACTACTACATCTGTATGGTAGTTAGAAAATCCTTCTGCTTTGCACAGTGTATCCTTAGTGGTCTCTCCTCAAGGCCCAAACAAGTCATAGGCTCACTTTATCACTTATCATAGTCATCATCAAATATATTTCCCCCTTTGGCAAGTACATCACTAAACACCTAAACCAACTTGAGAGACCTCAATGTTTCCTCGCCAAAAAGATTTCATTTCTCAATATTCTTGATTACTCTGAGAGAAAAAGAGTCTTGTCCCCCTATTCAATGGTGGACAATCTCCCGAGAGGGATCTGTACTTAGCCTTGTGTGTTATGAGTGAACCAACACTCTTTAAAATCCTTCATCTAAACAGAACCAGTGGTACAATAAATACCTGCTCTAGAGAATAAAGCCTATACTGCCACATCAACAACAGCAATGGTACTACGGGTATATAATCCAAACAATTACCCATCCTGGAACAGCTGTCCTTACATAGTAAGCAAAGTATCAACTAGCAACTTTTTAAACCAGTATGGTTGACTACATCTGTGATCACAGATTTTCACCTGGGATATATGGAGAAAACTTGCTTAATGGGGACACTGTTAGTCTCTCCCAGCACTGAATGATGTGATTGAGCATTTTGATAGTTTCTTTTGCTGTAAGCTTAGAAGTAACCCAAGCGTCTATGAGCTTCTACCCCCCCCCCCCCGGGTCACTGCTGTTTACAAAAGCTGCACTAAGGAATACTCAAGAGAAGACAGCATTAAAGCAAAGAAGCAGGGGACTCCTATAGTGTGTCCTGGCTAGGAAGAAAGGACCTCTTTTATTCAAAATGTAGAGCAGTCTGAACCACCCCAAGACAGCTGAGTCTGGATTTTCCCTCAAGGTCAGTTGTGACATCTAAAGCAACAGATTCAAAGGCTGTGGGAAGAACAGGACAAGCAGAACAGTTAATATACAGGAAGGTACTACATCAGTTCTGTTGATTTGTAAAAGATGGCTCTACCATCAAGGGGAATGAGACAGTGACTCCACTGGCCCAGCTAATACTGGAATCTAGACTGCCCTGAGGAGATCTGCAGACATACATCCTAGGGTTTAAAAAGCAGCACACAGGTAGGAGCTAGCAGGCAAAGCTTGACCTTGCACCTATGATTGTGATCATGCCGTTTCTTCTTCTAGGGACAGTAGGGGAACAAAAGATGAGGGAATGGTAGCCTCAACTAGGAAAGGGCCTTCATCTTCAAGGGAAGCCAGTGATCAGGACTTGTAAGGCATAGTGAAAGAGTACTGCCTTATTAAGGTAGCATCCAAAAGAAAGCTGCTCAGCCAGTTCTTATAGGAGGATGATCTCCGCAATGCCATTTTGTACAAACCTACAACATAGCTAGAGTGTGGTCACTGGTACTACCAATAGCCGACTGATACCAGACCAGACTTTCCTTCACAGTTGGTAGGGTGACATAATGATTAAGGTTTTACCTTACACACATAAGGTGCATGGTTTTGACTGTCAGTTGGGATAACTGGCTAGCCTTAAAATGGCCCAAAAGGGCAGTTAGTCTAGTATTAACCTAAGAATCTTGGGAAAGTTAGATAACAGATCATTCTAATCATCTGGTGAACAACTACATGGCATTAGCCTTCTTAAGGGCAATAGAAGCATTTTGAGAGTGCTCCCAGGATTCCATGGTAGGTACCTCAGGATTATCACCAAGATGATGATGACCAGGATATTTGACAATTCCATAATCCAGGAGCAATTAAAAGAAAAGAAGCAGGAAGGAGGCCAAAACAAGCAAGATTTCATAAGCCTTAATTAGAAAGGGCTCAAAGAAACAGGTGGTTCAAAGTCCTCAGGTCTTCACTGATTACAACAACAGCAATAACAACCTCAAAACTGACAGACTTTCCAGGGGAATTTATGAAAAAAGCAGTCTCCATTCTCCATCAACCCTGAAAAAAGGATCACATAAGGGCTTGAACAAGTATGCAGTAAGCACGTTCTGGTGTCAGGCAGACCAGGGTCCACAGTCTAGAAATAGTGATATGTAACGGGGTCTAGCATCATCATCAAATTTAAGTTCTTAAGTTGAAATCCTGCATCTGTGAATCAATTTCAAATCAAGAATCAAATTGTCTGAATTTTAATTAACCCATAATTAACCCATGTAACAAGATCAGACCAACCTTACTGTGCCTTGGTAAGTCCTTGCAGACTAAATGTCAGCCATACCTACTCTATATCTGTGACAGGCTAACTCATGCACCATCTACAAGATGAGGCAAAGGGGATCAAATGTCTGAGCAAACAGTCACTGGAAAGAATACACCCCACCTGGTTGGATGCCAGCTATGTGCCTCTCACAGGCCACCTGTTTGCCACCAAAATTGCAGACTGAAAATGGAATCTGGTCACGACTAACCATAGCTAATCCCAAATCTTGCAAGCACTGGAGACCATGCAAAATGCAGAGTTATTCTAGAAAAGGTAGGGTCCCATATAGTCTCTAAATTGAAGTCTCAGGTGAAAAAACTCTGGCACATCTATTGACCATCGAGATAAACATTTTCACCACTCCTTACAGAAGCATCCTTTTTCCATATGGAGCACAAAAAGAATGAGTTCAAGGATCCACCAAATGGCGTGTGAAGAGAAGGTTGTAAATGGCAAACAGATGTAAATAACATAATCTGAGCATATTGGCATTCAGCACCTGTAATTCTTATTACAGATTTCACCAGCATACAAAGGTATAATAGGAAGATGTAAATGAAATAAGTAAGTGAAAATTACCAGTTGCATTAATATTCAGTTCTGAAGTTCATTTGCAGGTGCTGAAAAGATTAGATAAATAATCTCCGGAAAAAAAAAGCCAATGTAAGCAAATGCCCCCCCCCCCCAAAAAAAAAATAGCTATTTTACTGTAGTCCACTAGTTCTCCAGTGCAGCACGCATACTGTATACATCTCACACATCTGGACAATGTAATCAGGCTATATAATGATGCATGCTGTTCAATTTACCATCTCATACTAGTGCACAACAGCCCTGGCAGTAGATCCATCTGAACCTATCAGGCTAATGCTGAATGTATTACAGAAACCACTATAGATCTAGCATTTTTTCTTCATCAATCTGATACTAACAGATCTCCCTACACACTGCTGTTTGAGGCCTTGTTATCTTCTGTCACCTGTTCATCAAAAAGTCTGATAGTGAATTACTTATTTTATTTATTTTGAATTTGTTAACCGGGGTAGATCACTAATCCTATGGGACCCATTTCAGTCTCAGCCTGAGGAAAACAGATTAGTTACATGACATTATATGCAGAGTGAAGGACAAAATGCAATATATACAAAGTGAATATCAGAGTTGGCTTGAGGGAATAAAGACAATAGCTAAATGGCATTATATACAGAGTGAGTAAAAAAAACCACAATATCTACATGTATTATATATAGCATTTAATTCAGTCCCATGCTGAAAGAATCACAATCAAAAATACAGTCAGAGTAAGGTATGTAAATGTATATAAGTTGTGACAGTTCTGCCTTCTACATCTCCATGCTTGCATCTCTTATAAAAAGCATTGAGGAATATTTATTCAATGTACCATCCCCAATTAAAAATGCTAAAGGTCAAATTTTAAATATGCAGAACATCAGGTTTAACTGCTTTGGCAGCTGATAACATGTTTTGAAACTGTAAGGGAGCTCCAAAGTAGCACAGACAATTTGCCAATAATCTCTAATCATTCAGCATAACTTATTATTACTACCCTTTCTCTGCTCCATGTGCTCTTAGCAAGCCGGGAGCAGAATTGGCAGTTAGTTTTGTGTGCTGGAAGAATGGCAACTTTATCTGATAATGCTACATATCACAGAAGCGATGTCAGGCTACTCATTAGTGATAGTGTATCGGTTCTGGAGTCAAAACTCGACCCCCTTGCCACTCTTTTCACACAGATATTGGCAGACAGTGCTAAATTGGACAACCAAGAAGAACCAAGAGGACATCCAGTCGTGTAATGTTGATGTTTTTCTTGGAGTCAGCTGTGTCTATAAACTTCACTCAACTCCAAGAGGCCCGGCCAATGATTTGTGATCAGCAGGGAGCCACTAGGGAGCTACAGTGAATAACGGCAGCACCGGTAAAACTTTAGACTGCGTGGCCTGAAAAAGGGTTGGAAGGGAAAGGACATAAGTTTTTTAAAGACACTCCTAAAAATATGGTGAGTGCTATAGTGACTGGGAGCATACACCACTCACTGAAGTCTGACCAAAGAAGAAAGGAGACAATGCAAACAATTTTTTAGATTACCAAATTTTAGTGATACAGTGAAGCTGTTTATGGTGGCAAATAAAAGCAAGAAATTTCTTTCCAAAGGCTGCATAGCGCATCTTCTTCAAAACTACTTCAATAAAGTCATCTGAAGTGCAGGACTTTCAAGAGATGGCTTAGTCTTTTAAGAAATTCTTCCCTTCAACACTGACATATTAGCAGTGCTAGATATAAAAAGGGAGGGTGAGGGGAAATAATTTAGCACTCCAAATGTAGCATACCTCTCAACTGTCCAGATTTTAGCAGAAAATCCAAATTTTTTCTCATATTTTTGGTCTGTTTGTCATGAAATCTGTAGTTTTTTTTTGCAAATGATTGAGGACTGAAGTCATGAAATAATGACATACATTTGAGGCAAGTAAGGGTAGGTCTTTAGTGTTGGAGAAAGACATGTCCACTTACAGATGGTTTTATAGCAAGACTTGATTGATGCAGAGCTATGTGACCCATAGGGCACTGTGAAAGACGAGATCCCTGGGCATACTTTTATCACTTCTGAGAAGCTGGGACATAGTTACATTGATTTTTGGATAGTATTACTTTCAAAGCTAAAACACATTCACCCCCTAGAGCTTCTTCAATGTGTTATTTCTGAGCATGCTGGAGTATTGATGCCATTCCATTTGGGACCACTGATTCTGGGGAACAAAGACTGGCAGATAGACACTTTTTCCCCTTAAGAATTTGATTATTCTAGCAAAATAATGACTGTGATGCAAAATTTTATTAAGATAAACCTGCTGGGAAGTATTCAGGTGTGGAAGGTGAGTTTAAAGTGGTACTGCAGAATATCTGCAAGGCTGCTAGAGCCAATTTGTTTGCCAAAGTTGATAGTAATATTAGTAGGTTAGAGGTGAAGGTAATATGCTTGCAGAGTTGATATATAGTATTGATATTTTGTAACAAGGATCAAACCAGTCTCAGAAAAAACAACCTGGCATCTGTACATGCTTTGGCAGACAGAAGTAACATGTATGTGCACACAGCAGCCTTATAGTCTTGGGTTATATCTGATCGACCAAGCAAGCTGCTGCCGATTAGACTGAATTTTATTCAATGGCACGAGCTCACCTTACTGCTCTTCCTCAACAAGACCTAACCAACTTTACTGAGTCTGGGGAAATCCTTGGAGACAAAGCATCAGCCATAATTACCCATATAACAAGACTAAACCAACCTTACTGGGCCTGGGGAAGTCCTTGGAGACAAAGTGTCAGCCATAATTAACCCATATAACAGATATTTATTTGTACATGAAGGAGACACTATTCTCACTCTGCAACAGTTTATCAGTGTAGGCATTACTGACTTTTATTCTAAAGTATATAGTAATCACTATGATACTTAAGGGGGCTGTAAATCTAATTGCATGAAATTTTCTGTTAACACGTCCTTTCACAGACAAGATATGGTAACTCTATGACCCTGGGGCAAGATATTATGAATGGCTAGGTAAACAAGGACTATAAAGGCTCTGAGGCTGGGGAAAGCTGTGCGACTGGATTTTCTGACATCTTCAATTTACAAACTACTTAAAGACTTTGTGAATCCCGTGTTATATGTTCTACTCAATAACACATTCCAATCAGTCACCTCTCGTTACCCTGAAGGAGTCTAGAGTAATTGTAATGGCCAAAAACCGAGTGAGGATCATTCAAAGATCTAGTTGTCTTCTAAATGTGTAGGCAAAATTGTAAGTCTTCATTCTGGTAAAGAAATTAAAACACTGATTACTTTCTCTAGTCTGTTAGTCTTTAAAGCCCAAGCACGTTTGATAAAAGAGGGTGTTCCAGTGCAGACCATGTTAGAACTCTAATCATACCTCACAACTGCCCAGATTTTTGCCTCATATTTTTGGTCTGTTGCTCATAAAATTATGATTTTCTGCATTTTTGTGGCAAATCAGTGAAGACCAAATTCACTAAATAATGACAGGTATTTGAGTTTAAAACTTCATAACCTTCAGAAGATGCATTATAACACAGTACCTTTTATTCTAGCAACTTTCTAAGTTTATGAGAGCAATATTTAAAATTTGTCGCTATTTTTGAGGCTTTGTGCCCCCATTATTTTTGGCTTTGTCCAGATTTTTGTACTAAGACGTTGAGAGGTATGACTGATCAATGCTATGCGTTGCTGTAGAAACTCAGAGGAGATGGCAGCAGCCCTATTTGTGTTTATGAAAGCATTTGATTCAGCATGATGGGTTCACAGGCACTGCTGTCTGTTCTATCTTTCCACTATTAAAAGATACACAAGAGGAATGCCCACTCTCCCTTTCCCTTTTTGTTTTGGTTACTGTACCCTTAGTGATGATTCTACGTCAATGTCTTTCCCCGGTGGACTGGGAATTTGCAACAGTTTATATTAAAGTCCTCTTCTGCAGACAACCGGGTTGTTCTTGCTGAGTGACCTGAGATGGATATAGAAAGGGTTTTAAGATTTAAGATGTTTTGGTGACATTTCTGGCAAGAAAGTTAGTCTGGATGTTTGCCATTTATGCTAACAGCAGCATCACTCTTTGTCCTTATGGTGAAGCTGTATTCCTTGTATATTCATCCCTCTCACTTATGTAGAAGTTAGGCTGCACCCTATAGTCAGGCAAATGCTGGAACTGAGCTAAAGACCACTGTGGGATGAGCTGTTTGTTTTAGTCTACAGATGGCAACACCTATGTATGTCTCTCTCTCTCTCTCTTCTTAACTGCATTAACATTGTGAAAATGCTGTTGGTTCCCAAAATCTATTATTATTTGAGACACCTGCTTACCTACACCAAATGACCTAACAAATTAGAATACTATATCTACCTCTCTGCACTTATTTAGTATTCATTTATTATTAATGTGTGCTTTAATACATGATTTTATCTTGTTCATGTAAATTGTCTTAACTTTCATGTATCATTTGGAGCTTTTTTCCCAGGCCTCCGCTGAAAATGGGTTCCTGACCCAGTTGGACTTTCCCAGTAAACAAATGTTAAATAAATAAATAAATAAAATAATTGATGCTTTCGGTAGTAAGTCTGGCTTGTGTAAGGAAGAATTCTGAAGACAAGTACAGGTGAGGCTTGTCTTCTTGACATCAAATGGTTAAATGCATGTGAGTGATGATGATTTAGATCTATTAGAGGCCCTTTAAGTGTAAGAATATATTTATTAGTAACCAGAAGTACATAAAGGAAAAGTACATATATTCATTGCTTATTTTTCCATACTCAAGTCAATATGCATGTATGGACAAACATCTTGCAGATCCAAACAGCACATCCATACTCCTTCTGACAAAGATGGATGGACTACTAATTAACCAACTCAGAGGTATATTTTAGAATAAACTGATTTAGTCCATTCAAACTGAGAATAGGGCTGAGGTTCTTTGAATAATTGGGTGTCAAAAAGAACCTGCAGTAATAACCTAGCTCTTTCTGTCTGATGGGACTTCCTGGATTTCCATTTTTCCAGACAGTCCAAGACCTTCACTGATTTGTTAATAAGGTGGAACACTGGGCAAGTTGAAGGAGTAGGGCTGGGGAGGAGTGTGGAAGGGTGTTGTATACCCCTTAGATATTATTGCTCTTTTACAATTGTCCAGCATGATGGCCAGTCCCACAAGAAGAAGGTATAGAGACAGACCTTGACTACTTCCAAACAGGGATAACTGGGAAAGCCTTCAAAGGTTAGACAGCTCTTCCCTCAAAGAATTTCCTGCTGTTGAGATTACATCTGGCTATGGGTCGGTGACCATTCTGTAAGTTCCCATGAAACCTTTGGTTCTTTACAGATCTTTGATTCTGATACTCTTGGTCACACTGAAATTAAAGTTGATGTTTGCTCCACTGCATACTTTAAAAAGTATGTTATGAGGTCTAAAGCTTGATTCCAAAAACAGTTAATATTTTCCTTCTTTCTCTGTGTTTTTCTGGTGATTATGAACAGCAGATCCAAGAATCATGGCCCCATCAAATGATGAACTGACAAAGTAACTTTGGTATCTTTGGAAAATTCTGTTAACTAGATATGGCAATGCATATAGTACCAGCACTTGTTGTTCTGTCCTACTTGCCCCAGCAAAGTTGTAAGCAAATTTCATGTTGAGTTCAAAACAGATGCAATAATTGGCAATTGTGACTACTGCTTTGCTTCAACTGTAGATCTGGCAACTGATCCAGAGTCTGCTGCATTTGATCAAACAGCTCCCTCTGGAATATACTCATCAATATAACACCCCTAAGAGTTGACCCAATAGTTAGGAATCTGGGAACATATGTAGAAAGTAAACTGGCATTCAACCAACATGTAGCCAGATAGTAAGAAAATCATTCTATGTCGACCACCGTATAAGCAAGGTTATGGCATCCAGGTCAAAAAATGTAATAATATCACTCTACTCAGCCCTTATCAGACCCATCATTGAGTACAATGCCCCCCTTTGGCATGTACATAGCCAAGTACTTGCAACACTTGGAATGCACTCAAAGGTTCCTCACCAGGAGAATCCGGGGTATGAACACCCTGTCCTACACAGATTGCCTTAAGGTCCTATCCCTCTACTTAGTCTTACCCAGCTTAATGAGAGGTGATCTATACCTAGCATATAAGGTGTACTTGGATCCAGTTCTGATGGATCTTTTGTACATCTGCAAGAAAACACCAGAAACACTACATACAAGGACATGAGCTTTATCTGCAACATAAACAGAACCTGCTGGAGGGACCGATATGGTGTCTCAGAGGATCCCTTGCACTATGGAATAAGCTTGCCATCTACATGAAGCAGAATTCACCCCAACCCGATTCAAAAGAAACCTTGATCATGGGACGGGAAATCACAAATTCACCCTTGGACTGGCCCCCATGTCTCTGATAAACAGAGGTTAACAGTAGGCAAATCAATCCCCAATTTAAGTACCACACACACACACACACACACACACACACACACACACACACACACACACACACACACACACACACACACACACACACACACACACACACACACACACACACACACACACACACACACACACACACACACACACACACACACACACACACACACATAACCCTCAGCTACCTGTTTACTAACATACTCTACCATATAGATGTCCAAAGAACTATGAGACAAAACTGGGTTGAGCTGCATGGTTAGGCTTGTAAAGACTCTGGTGGTTATTAGGCTAGTCAGAACCTATGAACCTATATGCAGCATGTAGTTCACAGTCCTCAGTACAAATGTGGATATGGCACAGACCTAGCCATAGTTCAAGTGGCAGAAGAATTGCTGAACTCCAGGATATAAAACTCTTTTTATGGCTACTGCTGCCATATAAGAATCAGACTTTTATTTCTCTGATTAGCAAGTCCAATCCTTGAGGACTGACCTACAAGTCCAGCCAATGGATAGATGGTCACAGGACTCCATCCAATTTCTTTGATACATGGAGCTATAACTTTCAGTCCCATATGGCAGGGGTAGTCAGCTTCACCAACTTATCAGTAGAAAGGACTTCCTAGGAAATCATAAAGCCTCTTGCAGGGTCTTCTGGGAGGAAGACACTACAACTCCCTATTGAAATGTTGGCTCTCAAAGTGCTGAATGACACTATGCCGAAAAAAAGGTCAAAAACTCAAGAGAAGAGCAAATCTCAAAAATTGCTCTTCTCCTTTAAACTTCTTTTTTTTTTTTGCAGGACAAGCCCCTCTGCAACCCCAGAAATGAGGGCAAATCACCCACACCCCCAAAAATTATATATACCAACTCCAAGATCTCCATACCTTGGTAAAAAGGGAATATCCTGAGAAATGGCCATCTTGGACTTGGTATATGTAAGTCTGTTTTCTCGGCCATTTAGTGTCTGTCTTTTGGGACTCACTTTAGTGGGTCCTAAAATTTCAAATGGTTACTGGACACTATATCTGTGGGCCATCTACATTTTCTCATTTCCAATATCTCAACAAGTCTGGGGTCATGAAGGGGATGGAGAAATCAGTTATTTCCCCTTCAACATGTGGAGTGTGGACTCCACTGGGAAGTCATCATGCTCCCCCTTGCATGTATGCTTTCTACCTGCCCTTAGAGATAACAAGCCCACTGAAGAGATGATGAACCATCTGACACCAGCAATGAAGAAATTGGGTGCCACATGCAGCACTGAAAATTTGTCCTCAGACATCAGGGTCCACAGACCAGTTTACACCATTGTCAACACTAAAGGAAGCATTGATATGACATGAATTGCTGATGTCAGGATGCTCAATATTTAAGGCAGCTCCTCGGAGACCAAGACTGCATCACATTTTGAATGGTGCACTGATGTTGGCTTTGGTATACTGTGAGCTGAGTCTGGCACCTTAAAACCAGCATCAATGACAAGGGTGCAGTCAGGAAAACTAAGCGAATAGCTAAGAAAAACCCTCTATCTTTCCTGCAACTGAAGGTGGATGAGGAAGCAGATATTTCCTGTACAGTTTTCATAAAGCTATGTATGGCAAAAAATGAGACCTTGTTAAAGTTGGTTTGACATCAAAATGGTTGACAGTTCTTTTTCTGTAACAGAATCTAATAAGGTTAGACTTGGAAATTAAACCAGTTTAGCATGAGCGCTGTCTGAAACAACTCTTGAGTTACAGATAGAACTACAAAATCTGTCTTGTGTTTTTAGGCTGAGGACCTAGAGAGGAGGATCTATGTCTCTCTCTCCCTCTGTACTATGTCTGTGCTTCCTCATAGCCTTAGAAGATTTGATTTTGGTGTCAGGCACATCTCTAAATGTAGACTGATGCTAATCCACTGTAAAAGCCCAAGCACTCTGCTAGGTTTCTTTTGAGATGAAAGGTTCCCCTGTTCTGACAAATAAAGACTTTACAGTTAAACAGATCTGCAGTTTAAGTTTTCTATCTTTCATAGTATTTGGAATGAAAGACTTGCAAATCTCACAAGAGAACATATTGCTCTCTTCCCCCACTTTACAGACAGTCTTTTCCTAAGAAAGTTTGTTGCTACCATTACAATATGGCCTTTAAATCCATACCACTAGCACCAATTTAATATGTGACAAATAGGTGTATAATCTCACCTTCTGCCACCAATTATGTGATGGTCAGAGGCTAAAGTCTTGCAATCTGCACTTCTGATGACCAAATGATATGTCAGGAGAGACTAGCCTTAAGACCATACAGTAAATGCATACTGCTGCCACAGGTAACACCCACCACTCCCAAATAAACTTTACATCACACAGTTGCAGACTAAGTTTTAGCTGGCAATTCAAACTTAAATAAGGTTATCTGAATGAAATGGCAAATGAACCAAGCCTCCACAGCCACAAAATACGATACCAGCAAATGATCCAAAAATCCCTTTATTCCAAAAAAGTAAAACACGGTTAGTGCTTTTGTTTAAAGCCAGGTTAAATTTCATCAGACCTCACAAATGATCCAAAAATCCCTTTATTCCAAAAAATAAAACATGGTTAGCACTTTCATTTAAAACCAGGTTTAACCTGGTTTTAAACGAAAGCGCTAACTGTGTTTTATTTTTTGTAATAAAGGGATTTTTGGATCATTTGCTGGTATCATATTTTGTAGCTGTGGAGGCTTGGTTCATTTGCCATTTCATTCAGTTTGTCTTTTGTGTCGCTCATTAGTTCATTAAATAAGGTTATTTTGTAAGCAAGCACACAGTATTTTAAACAAGGGGTTAATGATATCTCTCCAGTTCCAACACACCTCGCCTGTCTGTCTTTATGGTAATGGATGCATACCTCTCAACTGTACAGATTTTCACAGAATGTCCAGATTTTGGCCTCATATTTTTGGTCTGTTTTTCATAAAGTTGTGGTTTCCTGATAAATTAGTGGTAAATTATTAAAGATTGAAGGTAGATGACAGACATTTAAGTTTCAGACTTCATATCCTTCAGAAAATTCATGCTAATACAAAACCTGTTATTCTATCAACTTTCTAAGTTTGCAACAGTAATATTTAAAAACTGTCCCTATTTTTGGGCCTTTGCCCCACTTTTATTTATGGCATTGTCCAAATTTCTTGCTCTAAGAGGTTGAGATGTATGTGTGATGTAAGCCAGACCATAATTATAGCCTACCCTTAAAATAAGTCGGCTGTTAAATTTCTGTATGGAGCAGTAGCCAAGTAGCAGCACTTCAAATGATAGAAGCCAGCAGATGTGATTAAACCAATTCAATGCACAGACTCTTAAGCTAATAGGTAGCAACCACATTTAAGTATTTAAAACTGAATAATAAAATTCCATGTCTGAAATACATTTATGCATTTGAAATGAATAAAAATTAAACAATGTGTCTTGTAAAACTAAGCATACAAACAGCTTTACACTTGCAGACAGCTGTGCCAAATAAATGAGTTTAAAGAGACAAATACCGTAAAGGAGTCTACCTAAAAGCTTACATGGACCTACCGCTACCAGTAGGTGAAATATTTACTAACTTCTAACTGCAACTGACTTAGATGTCCAAACAGCATTTGCATAGTTCAGCAGAAAAATGAATTCCATTTATAATTCTGTTTCAGGAGTGCAGTTCGCTTGTGAACACTCCAGAGTCAAGGCATCAACTGAACAGAGTAACAGTCTATCTCTAGTTGATTCCCTGATATTATTTACAGTTTTTTTTCACTCAGAATGTAAATTTATAGTCTCCACAGTCATACACCTCTGGGGGTGTGGAGTCCAAATAAGGTAATGTAGTCTTCTGATCTGAGTAACATCTCAAGGAACATAACGTTTTAAGCACTGCAAATGTGTATATATTTGATAAGCCAGTTTACACTTTAGCAGCTCCAATGTTTTGTCACTGAAAGTCAGTGTCATACTTACCATGATAATAGAGTTTCATGATCATGTCAGACAACTTTAACCCTTAGAACTAGCTGCCATAGGCACTAATTAACTCCCCACCTGAAAATTTTCCCAAGAGCAATCTCATCCTCTACTTCTGTAAATCCCTGAAACTTCTCTTTTCTCCAGATTTATAAAGTGCCTAGGAACTGTGAGCAATTTTAAGGACATGCATAACACACATACCACACATACCACACAACAGAAAAATCCCCTATATCCCTCCAAGCCCCATTCACTAAGAGGGCGAGGAAGGTGGAGATGCAGTTGAAGTTGACAGATGTGGAGTGTGAAAATATAAGTACATAATTTTCATATCTTTAACCCATCCGGTCCATTCACTTCAACACATACCACAATTTCGCCAACTCTTCATCTTGGGTTGCATCGCCTGAAGGTAGACCCAGTTCTTGAAACAAGCATGCAACTTGTACTGCCTTGCAAAAGCATACAGATAACCCTATGTTACAGCTACATAATACCATCCACACAGGCATTCTTGAAAGAAGGCTGAAGAGGCAGCCACTATAGTAGAATGAACTTTAGGCTTGTTAGCCAAATCTCTGCTGCATTTTGGAAATAAAACACAGGGTATTCTGAAAGCTGCTTTGACAATGTGAGCATGGACACTTTCTGGCTCAGCTGCTTAGATGCATACAGAACATTTGCTCTTCCATTCTAGTGTATTTTGTTTTGTTGGAAAATGAACATATCTGCCAGTACACATCTACAGAATGTAACAAATACTCTCCATTCATGGACTGCTGATGAAAAAAGATAAGCAAATAATGACTACCTAGGGTATTAAACAGATTAGTCTTCAAGGACATAGTTTTGTGAATCATATATGGGGATCTAGAACTGATAACCTGCATTCCAGAATCCTTTCCTGCAGAGGTAACAGGTATCGAGATTCAGGATTCCAGGTTAAGAATTTTAAGTCTGCTTTAGAAGCAAACTCAAAGGGAGATAATTTCATGTTTGAAAAGTTAACTCTTAGCTCCCAAAGAGATACAGGTGCTTTTGATAGCTTTTAACAAAAATGTACCTTACAGGAAGGTTCTGCATGTTTCTAAGAATGCCAGCTGGAAATGATTTTGGCCTTGATGAGAGTATGAAATTGCTGCCAATCACACTTTCAACAAACAGTAATTCACTCCAGAGTTAAATGTCTTTAAAAAGCAATTAATCATAGCTGGGACTGGGGCTGTGAAGGGATTTGACCCCTGAGAAAAATCACCCAAAAGGAATACCTAGGCCAGTTATACAATGACCTGGTTGAAAACCTCTGTGTAGATGTAAGGATTTTGGCCATCATTTTCAGGTATGCAGGATTCCCAGCCATTAAAGGAATGGAAAAGATCATTCAGTTAGTTGAAGGGAATGGAGATCAGAGTAAAGTTTGCAGGACAGATATGTCAGAAGGTTCCTGAAAGGTTTAAGGTGGAGAGTTTTCTCCATAAGATAAGGCCAAAGCAGGGGCCATCAAACTGAAAGGGGCAAAATAGGGCTATTAGGATGACCCTGGTGTTGCTCTTCATTGCTTTCAAGAACTATGGAATAATGGGAAATGGAGGAAAGCATAGCAGAGTCCCCATGACCCTTGCTTAGCTATAGCATTCCTGGACATCTGACCCTGTACAGGGATTAGGGAGAAGAGACTGCAATGTTTAGCATTGGTTTGAGAGGCAAACAGGTCTCAGCAAGGCTTGCCCCAACAGCAAAATACACATTTTTTCTACTATAAGACTTAGGGTCAACTCACATGGCATCATCAAGGAATGGCTAAGTCTTCTCTGTAGAGAACTAGCATGATGAGGAATGCTGGGTTTGTATATGAAATCTGTAAGACAGGGCTGTCCATTCTCTCAGCCTCTTGGCCTTCTGGTACAGCAAATAAAAGTGTATTCTCCTCATTTGCTGATGTACCATGTCACTATGCTGTCAGAGTAAATGACAAGGAGAGAGTTCTGAATAGTCTCCAGGGGTTAGAAGGGCAACCCTCATTTCCAGAATGTTTACCTATAGGTTGGTCTCGTACTGTAAGCAAGTCCCCTGGACTGTCTGCACTGAACAGCATGCAACCACTCTAGGCTGGATGCATCTGTGGGGGCTGTCACTAGTGAAGAAGGAGGGGAAGGGAGTTCCCAAAGCCAAGTTGGAATAAAGTGGTCAGCAAGATAGAGGCTGACGCTGAACACAGATTTTGATTTGTATTGTCACTAGGTCTGAGCACTGGGACACTGGACTTTGAAGTGTTCATATGATCTGATGAATTCTTTGGGACGAATAGCAAACATTAAATTTTAACTACGCTAAAAAGAACTTTCTTAGCTTCTCCAGTGCTTTCCTTGGTGGATTTTGTGGTTCTCAGCAAAGTTGCAATGCTAGAGCTAGGCATGCATGCAAATAGTAATAAGTGTCCTGGAAGTTCATGCCACTACAACAACTGTATTATGTATGGTGAGGATGGATAAAAACTAAGAATGCTGACGCTTACAACTCTAACACGTTGTGTAGCCCACAATGCCTCAGCCTTTATAATATACATGACAACTCATCAGTCAGCTCATTCTGAAAACAAATTATGTAAAACATGTAGTTTAGTGCCCTGATAAAAACAGTAGCAGATGTATAAAAGTGCTTTCAAAAGCTGTACAACACTCCAAACTCTGTCAGCAAGATGGAACAAAAAATTCTCATCTGTGGGTTCTCACTTTAGGACTGTTGCCAACACTGTGGAATCAGCCTGAGTAATTTTCATTACTCAGTCTTAGTCCTTGGAGGCTGGAAGATCTCATTAGGTCTCCAGTAAATGGGGGTACAATACTAGGCTCTTGTCAGGCCCTCTGCAAGACAGGAACCACCCAAGAGGAAGATAAAGAGAGTGAAGGTCTCCTACAGAATTTCATCGTATGCAAAGATGCGATCAGCTGGTCAAGTCCCTTCTGTCTTAATAAGACTTTCCCTAAACTTGGTATCTTCAGGAGGGGGAAGCAAAAGGGATTCTTCTCCATTGCTGTTCTCTGTGAAGAAGGTGGGATACTCCAACAGAGCACCTATAAGCTTTTTCTTGCACCTCCTCTTCCATGGCTCATTCAGAGGGGAACTATGTGAACACAATGAAGGGGAACTGGGTTGAACTCACTGTGTCCCTCTTAGTGGTGTCTCTCTACTTCTCTGCCTCTCTGGTTAGAAGATGTTGGAGCTAAAGGCTTATATATGTGGGTGTCTAGGGCTGAGGTCGAGGCCACTACAACTTCTGGGGAATGCTCAGTCAACAATGTTGCATCACTCTTCCTTCTGCATGCATGAAATGTAAAATCAAGATGATTGGTATCTCTCTGTCTAGAGGCACTGACAACATCAATGCAGAAAATCTTGACAAGGAGCCAGTGATTCTTAGTGCTGGTACCAAAGCCACCCCAGATGTTGAGATCAATGTATCCCAGATGTGAACACTGATGGGAGTGGTTCTGAGCACAGGGAGTTGAATGCTGAAAGCACTGCAGGCTGTTCAGAACTTTGCTCCTTAAGATGTTATTACCATCTACTCTGACAACATAGCAGTGATACTTGAATTAGAAACAACTGTAAAAACCTAAAAATAACGTGGCAACCTACTGGCAGGTACAATCCTTTAATTAATTAAATGAAGCGCTTTTCGTTCAATGCAGTTCTTTGAACTTCTTCAGATACATATACAAATACAAATTGATTTAAATATCTATGATGTCTAGTCAGCTGATCCTAGCTTACTACAAATTAAAAGGGCTACACTATAGTGTTAAAAATACTTGAATATTTAAGGTAAAAACATTAAGGGCATCGCAGAGCAAATAAAACTATTTACAAGTCCAATTCATCCTGGTGTAATATAAAAATGTGTAAATTACATGTTATCAAAATTCTTATTAACCATTGTAATGATGATAATAATAATAAGAAAAAACAGTAAAAAACAACAGTTATTAAGATTCCCTATATCAATTATTCCTATTTAAACAGCAGTAAATACATCTATCGATGAAACAGATGCTAGCATGTAAACTATCTACCTAAACTTTTAATTTTTAGGATAGGCATAATTGAACACATATCACTGAGTCCGGGCTCATTATGTGCGTTCAGGTGTATTTGCCATATTAATTCCAACTTCTCTAGTTCCAATTCTGTTGGCCACCTCTTATTTTTGGTGCCATTTGGTCTAGAATCCAAAATTTAAAAGTATGACTAGGGTTTTCTTGAACATGTTTAGCTAATGCACTATCCTGGTTACTTTTTTTAATACTATATAAATGGTCGTATATTCGGTCCCTCAGTCTACGTTTAGGTTTGCCTACATAGAAACTGGGACACTGTGTGCACTTAGATAAATATACGACCATTTTAGAGTTACAATTAAATTTACCCGTACTCTTCAACACTTTTTTGTTCTTATTATTGTTGGTCTGAATATCTATTGATGTACCTACGTAGGTATATTATTATTATTATTATCATCATCATTACAATGGTTAATAAGAATTTTGATAACATATAATTTACACGTTTTTATATTACACCAGGATGAATTGGAATTGTAAATAGTTTTATTTGCTCTGCGATGCCCTTAATGTTTTTACCTTAAATATTCAAGTATTTTTAACACTATAGTGTAGCCCTTTTAATTTGTAGTAAGCTAGGATCAGCTGACTAGACATCATAGATATTTAAATCAATTTTTATTTGTATATGTATCTGAAGAAGTTCAAAGAACTGCATTGAACGAAAAGCACTTCATTTAATTAATTAAAGGATTGTACCTGCCAGTAGGTTGCAACATAGCAGTGATGTAATTTGTTTTCAAATTATTTCAAAATGGCCACTAAGGTATTGATGCCTTAAACAGACAGACTTCTAAAGGTTAAGAACTCCATTCCTAGAAATGATCAGCATCAATTAACCATTTGACAATGAAGCTATTGAAGAGAGTGACATCAACATTGAAGCTTGTGGTGTGTACATTACCCTTCTGTTTCCCATTATTGAAGTTGGAGCCAAATAAAGGAGGCACTGACATGACAGAGAAGAAAAGAACACTCTCACTGCTCTAGAACAACAGGGGAAGAGAGGACACCCATTACAATCTGTGGGTTTACCAATATCTTTATCATCTTCTGCCAGTTGAAATTAACTGAAATAGGGCACTGTGGAATGAACAGAAAGGCTATAACAACATGGCAGGAGGAGGCATGGAGGAAGACATTTTGTTAATTCAGGTTCTGACACCCAAGAAAAACTGTTCAGTATTTCTCTAGGGTATGTCTCTGGATTGACTGGAACTTCAGTCTGAGAAAGTCCAGAAATCTGTTCCCAGCCTGAACATTTCTGGTTGTCTTTTTTCTATTATTTACCTGTGAAACCAGTGCAGCTTTAATCTAAGAAAGTCATGAAATCTTCCCAGCCAGCCTACCTGAACATTTCCCATACTAGCTACACAATCGTGACCTAATTTAAATTTCTTATGAGGAAGGTGGTGGCTGAAGAGGAGGACTTAGATTACCCTTCCCTGTCCCCTTTACATTTACTCTTCTTAGGACGTCTAGGTTGTTCAAACTATGCCTGCCTGGGGAGCAATACTTTAAAAATCAATTTATTTCTCCTTTCATCAAACACTTTCTGTACAAAGTACTTGAAATTTCACATTCTTTTTCTGAATGAGTAATTCTTAAGTAAGACATGCACAAAAAAGAAGTTATGTACTCACCATAACATTCCATGTTTGTAGTCCATCTTGCCCTTCATTCTTAAATATGGGTTCAGAGCCAATCCTTGGCTCTGACTCAGCCTATTACAAAGCTCAAAGTCTCTTAGTTGGCTCGTGGCTAGCTAGGTATCCCATAGTGCACCAGTACAGTCCCCAGATCTTGCTTGCTGCTGAACTATAGAAAGACAGAACCAAGGTTATCCAGAAAGAACAACAATAATGAAAGGTCTCCACCTTATCAAGGTAATACTATCCTGTCTCCAGATTCTTTCAGGATGGGGGTAGGTGGGTGGGTTCTAAGAATGAAGGGCAAGATGGACTACATACATGGAATGTTATGGTGAGTACATAACTTCTTTATGTTCTGTAGTCCTGTCTCGCCTTCATTCTTACATATGGGACAGCATCCCTAGCACCTTATTCTTGGGTGGCTCATGGAAAAATACTCCTGAGTACAGTGGAACCAAAGGAGGCTCTACCCCTAGAGGTAAGTTCCAATTTGTAATGAGTAATAAAGGTATGATGGGTAGCCCAGGTTGCTGCTTCACAAATATTGTCAATGAGTCTTAATCTTGAACGGTAGAGTCTTTCCATTGGAGGATTAAATGAAGGAAATACAGCTTGAAATACAATTTGATAGGGTCACTTTAGAGGCTAGCAGCCTAGTCTAGAATCAGAGAAGGATATGAACAATTGATCTGACTTTCTGAGGCCTTTAGTCCTGTGAAGGTAGAACCGGAACTGCCTGTAAACATCCAATTGATGAAATTTCTATTCTGCTGCATTAGAATGATTATGGAAAAACACCGGTAACTCTATAGTTTGGTTCAGATTAGTTTGAGAGCAAACTTTAGGAATAAAGGAGGGATTCATACAAAGAGAATCTCTGTCTTTGTGGAAAATGAGATAAGGAGGCTTTATAGACAGTGCTTGTAACTCTGATACTCGTTTAGCTGATGTGATGGCTACTAGAAACAAAGTCTTCCAAGACAGGAATTTCAGCAGACACGAATGGGCAGGCTCAAAGGGTGGTTAAGTTAGCTTGAACAAGACAAAGTTCAGATCCCAGGAAGCTACCAGTTCCTGAAAGGGGGGGTCTCAGCAAAGTAGACCTTTAAGGAAGGTTTTACACAATTTGTGTGACATCAGGTTAGACTCATTTAGACCCAAATAAAAATTAGATATCACTGCCAATTGGACCCTAATTGTAGCAGCAGCAGATCCCTGATGGAAAAGTTTGGACAAAAATTCTAAAACCATTGGGATGGATGCAGTGTAAGGATCTACATTCCTTTATTCAGCCCAGATAGAAAACCTTCTCCATTTGCTAGAGTATTACCTCCTGATGGAAGGTTTATGTGAAGGCGTGAGGATGTGGGTCACAGCAGGTGAAAATTCATGAAGCCTGACTAGGGATGGAATTGGAGCAGCCATGCTGTCAAGTTGAGGATGTGTAGGCTGGGGGTGAAGGGAGCCTGACATGTGTGTCAAGAGGTCTGGCACTGGATCCAGAGTCCATGGATTGTCTAGTAGATGAGGCCCGAGAAAGGGGAACCAAATCTGACCAGGCCAGTAAGGAGTGATGAGAATCATTTTGCTTCCTAACAGCTTCACTTTCTGACTCACCTTGGATATGAGAGGAAAAGGAGAGAAAGCATAAAGAAGTCCTAGGGGCCAGTCATGAACAAGTGCATCTCTCGGTGACTCCCCCCAGAGCGGGGATATGGGAAAAGTATCTGCTGCATTTGTAGTTGATCAGACTGGTGAAAAGATTGCAGCAAGGCCGACCCCATTTGCGGAAGAGCTGTTCCTCTATTTCCTGATTCAGGTTGGTGCATTATGGGTAAAGAAGGAGCTTGAGAGCTTTTTGATAACCATGAGCTAAAGTAATGGCCGAGTCAGATCAGATGATCAGATTCAAACCCAGCAGTTGAACAAATGAAAATTGACAATGTCAGATTAAATGTTTATCCTACCAGAGGGGACGTTTCTTGTCAAATTTCTGGCACTTCTTGAACCCCAGGTGTATCTCCATTGCACATTAAGCAACAAACTTTATGTAACTAAAGCAACAGCATCAAACATGCAGAAGGGGACATAACAAGAAACCAAGTACAGTGGTTAACTTGAACACAACAGCAATCTTAGAGCTCTAACATCAACCCCACAGAAAATTGTGACCAATCAGCCTGAAGAGTACAAGAAGCAACTAAAAATCAGAAAATTGTCACAAAAAAATGGAAAGATCTGACCTGGATATCTTACAGATTGGTAAATAAAAGGCAATAAACTTCAGACACAATCCAAAATGGAAATCGTCGACATCAAGAAAAGTGGGAATATAGCATAGGATTATTTTCTCTGATTCAAGTTGGTCCACAGCAAAAGATATCTGGAGAAGAGAGGAGGGACAGAGCATTAAAGCAGAAGTGGAGGAGTTTGAGCCTGTGAATTTTTTCAGGTATCGAGCTGACTAGCACAAAAGGCAGCTAGTCCTAAAGTCTGTATTGAACAGACCAGATCATTTGAGATATGCACATGCTACACAACTTACATTTTATGTGTTGTTGCAAGATTTACCTGAATCAATAACCACAGTTTTATTTATACACATTTTTCTAATAAAAAACTTTTACATTACTTCAGCTTAATACAGTTTTATTGAAAGACAACTGCAAACTTCACACAGCC
This sequence comes from Protopterus annectens, assembly GCF_019279795.1. Taxonomy (NCBI): domain Eukaryota; kingdom Metazoa; phylum Chordata; order Ceratodontiformes; family Protopteridae; genus Protopterus; species Protopterus annectens. The sequence continues at coordinate 669,077,687 of NC_056727.1, read as the reverse complement.
GCACTCACTTCTAATTTGTAAAGAATTATATTTGATTTACTGCAGCACCACATCTCTAAAGCCACACCTTTATTTTCGAAAACTCTCTCCATTATAATATAAAAATAACAGCAAATTTAGGCAGTCCAGCAAAATCAGTTTAGTGCACATGGTACAAGCAAAAGAAATAACTATATAAAAAAACAGATATCTTCTTAATAACAGCACTTGAAGAAATCCCACCACATATATCATGAAAATACTTTAAAAGTAATAATAGACATCTTAAAAGAGACAGAATTATTAAAAACAGAAGAAAACTTGAGACAAAAAAGTATTAACTATGAAAAGTACAACTGCATACAAAAGAGAAAATGTCAACAAAAATCCAAGTCCTAGGTGAAAGAACTTTCTTGAAAAGAAAAAGATAATTTGGTAACTATATATAAAAATGTCAGAAAACTGCTCAGAGGGTAAGACAATGATAAACAACAGGAAAAGAGGAAACTTACAATACCTTTGTGGACAAAATAAATAAAATGAATAAGTAGCCTGGGGCAGTCTATTCATGTGAATGAAATTATGCAAAGCAAAAGAAATATGAAGATAAATGCCGCTAATGCAGTACAGTGAAGGTAAAACAGAAGGGCTAGTAGCCTGGGAAAGCCTGGGAGCAGATCTGACCATCACTTACCAGCAACAGCCCTGCTGTAACTGAGGCTGCACGTCTTTATGCAGAATCAGCATGTTTTGTAGCATGTCCAGTTTTAAAAGGCATGTTCAGTTACTCCAGAAAGATTACTTATCACTTTATACCTCTGTGATACGTACTAACAGCCAGATTCAATAAAGCCTACACAGTCCATTTACACCATGTGCACAACTTGGTGTGGCACACACACAAAAGTGTACTGTTTTAGATTCAGTAAGCAGCTCTACATGATGCGTAGAGCCGCACAAATAAAGTAAACACAGTGGCATGCAAATTAAAGCATAAGCAGCTGAATTGTATACTAAACCAATCCAAGATGGAGGAGCTATTCAACAAGCTATCAAGCAACCATGTAGACTCAGTGCTGGTTTTCACTGCAAATTCTAAAACCTATTGGAATACAGCCACAGAAAGAAGACTACACAGAAACAATGTTAGGGGCTGCTGTTGCTTTAATTCATGTGTATGTGCAACAGGCTGAAGTCTATGTTGCTGCTGCTAATAGACCAAAGCCAAAAAGGAGAAGAGTTTTCAGACATCAAGTAACTTATCACAATCTACATGATGTGGAAATGTAGAGAGCTACAGGGTGGACACAAACACACTACAGGAGCTCTGCAACCTCTGTTGTCCTCAACTCAGAGCCAGGGCAAACAGAGGGGAACCCATCCCAGTGAAGGCAAAGGTATGTGTAGCACCTAGAAATTTAGCTACAGATACCTTTCAGAGACCAACAGGGGACATGCTGGGGGTGTCACGGGTATCAGCATCCAGGATCCTCCATCAATTCCTGAGTGCTATGCTCCAACATGCTAGTGACCACATATATTTTCCCCATACTCCTGAGGACAGGGCCAGAAATATGCAGCCGTTCTACCCTGTACCACACTACCCTGAAGTACTGGGTGCCATAGATTGCTCACATGTAGAAATTAAGGCACCACCTGGTTAACAAAGAAGGCTCTACTTTAATAGAAAGGGCTTCCACTCGATTAATTGCCAAGTCATGTGTAATGCCAAGGGGAATCATCTTGAATGTGTGTGCTGGCAACCCAGGCAGTTACCATGACTCACATATCTGGCACACCTCCCAGCTGTACCAGATGTTCACCAGGGGAGATATCCCACAGGGTCATTTACTGGGGGAAGCAGGTTATGCAATGGTACTATGGCTGATGACACCCATCAGAAATGCTCATACACCTGGTAAAAAATGCTATAATGATGCAAACAATCAAAGGAGAAATATCGTAAAGTGTGTGCTTGGGCTGCTGAAGCTGTGGTTCCAGTGCCTAGCTACATCTGGGGGGTGGGGGCTTACAGTACAATCCATGGACATGTACTGAAATATTCACACTATGTGCCATGCTATACAACATCATCCTGAGAAAACAACTTCAGCATGATCAACAAGGGGAAGGGGCAGACATCCCACCAACAGTGTCAAGTTCACCACAGCCACACACAAGTGAGAAGTTAGAGGGGGAAGCAGCAACTGCTGTGGGTGTAGGCAGGTGTAGGCATGCTCAATATGCCCTTGCATTGGCTAAGAGACTAGGCATAGCACACTCACTCACCACCTAAGGGCCTAAAACCTTCCTCCCACACACATGCATATAGTAACAATGATGCCAGGCATGGCTCACAACCCATGTAATGGCTGTGTACTGCTTGCATCAGACAGAGTCATCCCTGACCTAAAACTGTTGCAACTGCTGGATTTTCAAGGTAAGTGTTGAACCTGGAGTGTATTGTGTAATAATATCAGTGACTAACATATCCTTGCATGTTGTTACTTGTTAGTGTAAGCAAGAAAAAGGTGGGAGATTTGTACAGAAATGACCTTAACATGTGACAGCAGAGACTTATTTGACTTATATGTGTCCATTATTAAGCAGTAGGCCTTAGACATCAAAGATTCACACAGTCATCCCTCTCAAAAGTAGTGATGGTCACTGCATGCCCTCAGTATAGCACCATTCTGGAAAATCATTAAAGAGAGAAGTTAAAAAGTAATGAGACATATTTTAGTTTCAAACTTCACAACCCTCACAGGATCATTGACAATAAATATGAAAAAATGTTGATGTTATCAGCTGTCTAATTTTCTAACACCAATATAAGTTAAAGGTACAATTACGAAATATAAACTTCAAGAACACCAATAAAACACAAATAAACAAAAGGAGACACGTTTGAAAATATTTACAGAATTATTTAATTGAGTGCTTTCATTGGTAGTAAACCTTTGACTTCCTCAGAATAGTGTAACATCATACACAACTTCCTTTTATAGTTAAATTTAGCCACATGACAACATCACATAAAATCGCAGGACTTAAATTACATTGTGCATCTTAAAAAACTTTTTTATATAAACACATTGTATAATATGTGAATGTAAAAGGTGAAATTAAAAAGGAAAATGTAATATATAGTGTATAAATATAACATTCAATAGCACCATAACATCATATAGACTTAACCCATCGAGTATTGTTAAACCCTAATAACTCATGACAAGCTACAGGTATAAAACGCAGGTCTGTATGAAACCACATAGGCATCAAATTGCATGAATAGGCAAAAAACGTAACACATCAAAAAATGTGGGGCAACTCTACCATGCCTAAAAACTCTTAGCCAGATTTTCCAATAAAACCAAGTTAAAAGTGGAAATCAGCTTTTAGTTTTAAAAAAACTAGAAATGGAAACCATTTAATTAAGACCAGGGGTATAAGTGGCATTAACAATCAATTGCCACATTAGCTCCTTATATTCTAAAAATAGATCAATAGAACCCCCTCTAGTATTATGATCAACCCGATCAATGGCAGAAAATTTGAAAACGTGGCCAGGATGCTCGTGAATGTGCTTAGCTAGAGCATTGTTTAAATTTCCTTTGTGTATTTCATAAACATGTTGGTGAATGTTTCCTAAATGCGTTAATTGTCTTCCCTATATAAAATCAACTCAAGCTTTGGCATACACCTATATATACTATAGCTTTGCTACTACAATTAAATTTGTATTTCAAGGTAATTTCCCAAATAATCTCACCATCAAGAATATGTTGACACTGTGGGCAATGCCCACATTTTGTCATCCCAACCTTTATGTTGTTATCCCCTACATTACTTCTTTCTAGTAAATTCTTAAAACAGATGTCTTTTTTATAAACAACAACCAGCTTTTCACCCATTCTCTTCAAGAGGTCATTGTCTATCCTAAAAATAACCCAATTCCTAGTGATAATATATTTGATGTCATAAAATTGTGGGTTGAAGGACAAGATCATTATGCTGTTAAATGATTTTGAGGTAGTAATCTCAATGGTCACAGAATCTCTGGTCGTATCACTTTCCTGGTCAACTGCTCCTAACAGGAGAAGAAAATGTCCCCCTTGCCTCTTCCTGGACACCTCTTCAAGTATCGGGTCTATAAATGTGGGGTGATACCCCTCCTAACCAACTCGCTCGTAAAATATCCCTTTCTCTAATAAATGTTGTGATGTCACTTACTATTCGTGCTAGACATACACAGTGGCCTTTTACTAAAGTCCTCTTTTGATATGTTGGGTGACCACTCTCAAAATGTAACAGGGAATTTGAGTAAGTCGGTTTCTTATATATTGTTGAAGTAAAACCCTGGAGAATTCTGTCCTTGACAATGGAAATATCCAAAAAATGGATCACATTGTCATTTACCTCCATAGTGAACCTAAGAAAGGAGGAACTCAAATTAAGAAACATAAAACATTCCTCCAGCTGTTCGCAGGTACCTTCCCAGAAAATAAAGATGTCATTCAGGTACCAGCCATAGAACCTACATAGTCGAAAAAGTTCAGAGGGGAAAACTGTGGTAACTTCCCATTGGGTTAAAACAATATTTGCAAAAATGGGGCACAAGCAGCCCCCATTGCCACACCTGTTTTTTGTCTAAACAGCTGATTTTTTAAAAGTAATGAAATTGTTTTCTAATATCATCTCCATTAATGTCCTGAACATCTGGATTCTCAAATGTTCCAAAGTGGTGTTATTACATAGAAAATCATAGAACATCTCGATTCCATCACCATGAGGGATGACCGTGAACAGGTCTTTTGCATCAATAGTAACAAGAATCAGTCAGTCAAAATATAATTCTCTTTTGATTTTCCTTAAACAATTCCATGAGTCTTTGATTATATATTGAAATTTTAATAGGGACGTTTTTAAATGATAGTCCAAAAATTTGGCCATTGCAAGGTTTTTGACGCCTTAGCATTGACAATGGGCCTAAGGTGAGGATCAGTGATGCTCTTATGAGTTTTTGGTATGCCGAAAATGGTTATTGTTCGGGGACAGGTCTGCATAAGATAATGAAGTTCACTGGGGCTGATCTGATTATCTAGTAATAAATCATTAATACAATATCTATATGCCTATAAGCAATATTTAACTCTTTTAGAGATACTTCTCCATAAATGTCACTAAACAAAACAAAATGCTAGCATTTTGCCCACATATAGCTGATGGTCCATAACAACAAGTCCACCCCCTTATCGGGTTTCATAACCCTAATGGACTTGTTGTTGGCTATATTATTCAAAAGTGTAATCTCATCTCCTATTCTTAAATCCGAAAGACAGTAAACAGGGATATGGCACAGTTATCATCACTTGCACAAGGTGTTGTTTGTGTGTGTGTGTGTGTGTGTGTGTGTGTGTGTGTGTGTGTGTGTGTGTGTGTGTGTGTGTGTGTAGGGAGGGTGCAGAAAGCCTAGCCTTTCAACAAAAGGTTGGTGAGTGTGTGTGTGTGAGTAAGAAAGAGAAGCAGGCAGACATTGAGATAAAGTAACAAATGCCCAGTGAGACAAAATGAGTTTTAAGGTTCATGGCTAAACCTTGTAACTGTTGTGTGTGTGTCTGTATTGGTCCTCCAGGTGAAATTGGTATGTGAGTGTCTGCATGAACACAAACAAGCTCTGTGCTAGCTCTGCATCTTGATATGTCTGACAGGTGTGAGTTGTGCATAGTAGAGGTGACACATCGTTGTCATACTTGACCACAACTATGCCCATGGTCAGATGCAGTGCTGCTACCTGAACGTGACTGATGTCTGCTGGACAAACTCCCCTCACGAGGATGCTCAGGACCACAACACCATGGCTGGCCAAGTCTGGGTGTGGACAGCCCAATCACTGTCAGAACAGTGGAAGTACTGCCACTATGTGAGCTTGATTGGGCACAGCCATGTTGGCTAACAGCAGATGATGTGGCTGACCTACGCCCACCAGGATACCGTCCCCCTACCAGCAGCCATTCCATCACAGACACTACCCATTTCATGTCATTCACCCCATCCATTCAACTGGCAACATGGTAGAGGGAGTCATGCAGGTCAGCTTTTGCCACATCGACAACCCTAAGCTTTTCTCTGGAGGACCTATGGGAATGTGCCTGGCCTCCATGATGGCCTTAAACATGTGTTGAGTGGCATGGGAAGAGACACCTGGATCAGGTGGAGAATGGACAGCAGGCCTCCTCTGAAAACCCCAAACAACCTTCCTGTGTGGTACCTTGCCCACACTTTGGTTAAGACCAGAGTCAACAGGCACTGAAGCCGCAGTAACCACACTTTCCTGATCGATTGTCTCACCCACCACCTCTCCAATATCTGGGGGCTCACTGCAATGGGTAGGCATAAGCCTACTGGCTGTGTCCAATGGAATTTCAGGGGATGGCTTTATGTCAATCTCAGTGTCAAAAAGTGCAAAAAAACACTCAATACAATTTAAATTCCACTAACATTTGGGCCTCTATTTTAAAGAACTGGCTATTAGTTATTAATTCCTCTCATTTAGTGGATAAGTTAGGAATACGTCCTTTTGTCACCTATAAAAGAGGAAGTAACCTCAAGGAACTACTCCAGCTTAATTCTAATGTTACTGATTTTACTAGGCTCAAAGGGTCATTTAAATGCGGTTTCTGCAATATGTGCAGATTTATGCGTACAGGCAGCTCCTTTAAAATAAGGAATTGTAAGTTCCTTATTAATCATAAGTTATCATGTGATTCGAAATCGGTAGTCTATCTTGCCCAGTGTAATTGTTGTCCATCTTTTTATATTGGAATGACTAACCGTAAATTAAAGGAGAGAGTGTATCAACACACTTATGCGATTAGAAAACCTCTTTTGGAAAGCTTAGCTAAGCATGTTAACATTAATCCTGGACATAACTTTAGCTTTATGGGCATTGATCAAGTTGCTCCATCTATACGGGGTGGTCCTTCTTCAATTTTGCTTGAAAATATAGAATTAGCATGGCAGTTAAAGTTAGATGCATTCAGACCACCTGGTCTGAATGAAAATTGTAATATCTCTTGTATTCTAAAATTAAAGAGTTACTTGAGGTAACTGCCATGCTAGGAGTATTTGTATTGAATATATTTGCTACATACTTTTTTGATGTATGCAATTCTAAGTTTTTTGTAACTACTTGTGTGTTGCACTCAAGCTTTTAATCCCTGTTGCCTTTTGGATTTATTTTATCACATTTTTTACTATTGTTATATTTTTCTTATATATGGTTTATACCACTTATTTATTATGTATAAGTTAAATGCAATTTTTGATTTTTAATTGATTAATTAATTGAAGTGTTAGGAAATTGATTTATGTCATTTCCTTTTTGTTTTATATATTAATGAATGCTTTTTAACTGTTAACTGTTATCCTTCTGATGAAGCTGTGACATGGGTTACGGCGAAAACGCTTTATTCTTGAAATATTAAATTTTGCATTAAAGGAGATTTGGTTTGTGCTTTTTACCTCTTAAGCCTGCTTTCCGGACTCAAGGTTGCCTGTTTTTTTGCACTTTTTGGTTTTCTTGTTTTTGCTTAGTCAATCTCAGTGTCAGATTCAACCTCTGCACCCCCAACTCTTCCTCTCTTTGGCAGCCATCATCATCAGAGTCTGCTGAAACTCTGACATCAGGTGGTAGAAGGCCCATAATTCCTCTGTCAGGATCACCTGTGATAATAAGCGACAAACACAGGAAATACCTACACTACTATAGTACAATATATGCTAACAAAATAACAGTGGTGCCACTGTTAGATAGTACAGCAATACACACACCAGTCCTGGCATCAACATCATGCACTAAAATATTTCTTTGAACTGCTCATCAGTACTGACATGAAAACATTTTGCTTACCATGTGCAGATGATGGTATGCTCCCTATAACAGATGGTATTGGAAGAAGCTAAATAAAAGGTAAGGACAGCATCAACACAATTAACAGTAACACAGGGGTTAAAACATGTTTGCCTTTTATATGTCTATTAACTATACTTTCAAGAAGAACGTGGATGACAAGCCCAAGCTAAGTCCCATGTGTAATCGATCAGAATGTGTTGGTAACTTTGGTAATCTTTCACTCCCCACAAACAATTTCTTGTTAAACAGAACTAATGTATTGATGTAAATATTTTACTATACAACAGTATTTAACAATTGACGTACAAAAACCTACCTGGAAGCACCTCCTGAGACATACTTGCTGTCCCTGAAACAATAGCACTGATGTCAAGAACATGCTGTTCTGCACTTTCCTGGGAGCTGCCTGGATCCCTGACAGTGGACACAAACTGTTCATTTGCTGTTATTGGTGACTCTGTAACTATCCGCTGTCAAATTTGCATTCTACCTAACATATCTCCACATCCCTTTTCATGCAGAAAGGCACCATGTCACCTAAAACCTTCCACAATGACCTGATTGTGAGGGTTACTGAAGGGTGGTTTTCAGCAGTTGAGATGCCTGGGTGCCATAGTCCTAGGTGTCCTAAAACACAACAGAAGGATAATACACAGAAGTATCACATAACTACAAAATAACTGTTCCCAGCTAAAAGAGAAAGGGTAGCATTTCAGTATTACCCACTGGAGAACAAAACAGTCTAGAAATCTGAAATATGAACAGACAGCTGGATGCCAAAAAAGGGAGAGTGACAATAGCAACATATCCTTGTTTGTGGCATAACAGAAATGCATCTTTGCTCCCCCACTCCCAAAAGAACAGGCAAATAATACATTTTGCTAGCAAACCATCACTGAAATGCTAAAACTGTTATGAAATGAAATGGCCCTGAAACATGTCTACAGATTTTACACAGAACATTCCATTTAAGGTATTACCAATCATGTATATTTGTGAAATGCCCTGACAAACATACCCATGCCATTAGCGTACTTCTAACTAATGCATACAGATAAAAGTGTAGCATTTACTAATCAAAAAAAAAAAAAAAATATATATATATATATATATATATATATATATATATATATATATATATATATATATTTATATATCAATATTTGAACAGATGTTTCTTAATGATATTTCACCATATGCAGTATATAGCTAAAAATGCAAACATACCTTCTCAAGTTCAGTACTCTTCTGTGTAGATATATCCTGAAGTAATAGCCTATTTTCTATGTTCTCCACATTAGCAAATCTCCTCACCTTCAGTTTCCCTAGCTACACAGTTTCCTTTTATTGGTGTAGATTCAGGGCTGTCAGCTCTGTGAAGATGCAAATCAGGTAATAGCTGAATCCCCATTACTTGGCTCTCTGTATCAGATCTAAACATAGTGCAGGCACTCCCTCACTGTTTGTTGCTAATGGATTACAACTGTAAATGATTACTGGTAGGGATAAGGAAAACAAAACAGCAATGCAGACTGCCCTACATCCAGTGGGTGTGTCAAATTAGACTTATAAAGTATTAGAAGTAATTTTGTGAAGGTTGGAAATGTAAGTAAACAGCACACAGTTTACAGGTTCTTTTCATTAATAGCCAACCTCTCCTTCATTTTTGGACACTTTGTATTATATCATTGCCCTTTAATATCCTTACACATTTTAAGGCCAGTTATACAGAATGGCTTACAGACTGCATGTCTGAGATTACTGGTCAGATAAGATAATAATGAGAAACTGATGCAAAGGTGTTTGTGAGGCAAAAGGGATAAGGCACTCTTACTCTGTTCTGAAAGTGCATTGGAGTGAAAATTCAAATCCAGACCTATGTACAGATATTTCATGTGTACTAACATTTTGTAATGTCATACATTGCTTTCCCTCAGTTTCCTCTTTTTTTTTTTTTTTTGGCCAGTGTTTGCACAGTGTGTGTTTCAGCTCAAACAAAGGAAATGGAAAAAAATGAATGTCAGGTTTTGCTGTGCTTATCTCGTTTGTGCAAAGCTTAGCAGTGCACAAACCTAGACTAGTGGCCCACTCAGGAAGCAGATAGAACACCTGCAGAACACCTGCTGATAGGACTCAGCCAATAATTCAAAATGGATACATTCAATTAATTCTGTTGGGCACCGCGCAAACACGCTAACTGGTGTTACACAGTAGCTAACACAAAGACCTTAGGAATGAGTAGAAATTATGGAAATGTCATGTAACTAGTCCTGTGGCAGCAGGTGTAAGTGTAGGGCTAGAGAACAGATGGTTTTGGGTTCCAGTACAGGGTGTGCAACCTATTTTTTACTGTTGTGACAGAGCATTTTATAACAATGAAATGAAAACTGGACAATTATTATTTCAACATTCCTATGGCAACAGGTATAAGTGCAGGACTGCCATACACATGATCCTGGGTTCTAATACAGGATATTCCATACTTTTTTACTGTTATATTCACTCTCACTTATAACACTTTAGATAGTGGAGCTGATATGAATTATATGTATGGGGGATAAGACACCCTTATAGTGTTTTCATATGTATCACTGAGGATATACTGTCTACTATATTTCCATAAGTATAATTCTGCTATCTTGACTTGCATGGCCTTTACAATTACATAACATACATACACAACTGGATCTATATACAAGAACCTTGTCAGATCACACACACACATACATGTGTAACACCTCAAAACTGTCACATGTATTTATGAATGATTCCTGACTATGTCTCAGCAGCACTTCTTCTCTAGCAAAGATAGAAAATCAGCACTGTGGAAGAAAATGCTTTGTCCTTTATGCCTAGGTTTGAATCCCACAATGAAAAACTCAATTAGTGTTTTAAAGGCAAAACCAAATGTCAGGTCATGACATTTATGCACCAAGTGCATATCTGCAAACCTAACTCACCTAATAGTTACCTCCAAATTTCCAATATATCTTTCCAAGCTACATCACCAGACTCCCCTCAAATTAAGGCCAAGAGTACAATGAACCTTCCAGTTTCAAGTATTTATTTCCTCCATGCTTGTCACTGCTGCACTCTATTCAACATTGTGCAAACCGTTTGGCATCGTTGCTTTGGTTTGCACACTACCAGTAAACATGATAACTGGAATTGGTGGGAAAGCATCAGTTACCATTGCTGTATTCTGCTGTGTTCTTTCCCCAGGTAATGCCAAATGTGAGCTCAACATACAGGCTTGTGATGCATGAATGGAGAGACTGGGGGAAACAAGTGGTGTGTATGCAGCACAAGAGAAGCTGTATTGTAGCCTTAAAAGTTATCCTAACTGTAAAAGCAAGTATGCATGCATTAATCTATAGCACAAACTGTAAAAGGAAAAAGACTTCAAAGACCAATGCACTTTAGGTTCAAGCAAGGCACCCTTTGTTACTTGCAGCAAGGAGACAAAGCATGTAGGTACAAGGTTTGTCTGAATTATTGGTAATCAGTATGTTATTCTTATACAGTTCTCTTCATGTCACACAGAAAATGTTACTATTCTATTGCTGATGTAGTTAGACACAGCTTTCTGTATGTTCTACAGAAAATGTTACCAGACTTATTGCTAAGTTAGATTATTTGCTGTCTTGCAAAACATTTTGAGAAAAACAGCCTGGCCTTGGGCTTATTTTAGCCCACCTTAACTTTTCAGTTCTTCAATTGTACAAGTCCAATGCATGTTACATTTTGTCTAGATTCAAGGTACATTTCTAGCTTTGGTACAAGTAGTGCTGACTATGGTTTTTAGCTTTCAAGCATTCATTGTTTTCTTTATCAAAGCTTCTAGCAGCTGCATACTTTCTCATAGTATAAGCAGAAATGAAATATCTCTTTGTTAAGTCTCATGACATTAGTAGAAATGAAATGCATCTTGTTAGGTTTCTAATAGTTGTGCAGATTCATGCAGTATGAACAGAATAAATGTATTAACCCTTTTAAACCTTGAATGCACTAAGCATGCATATTACTATTATATATTTCTAACATTTCCTCCCTTTAATACTTTTATTCTACTTTCAAGATAAGCATAAACAGTTTTTTCTTCCCCTAACCTATTTCTGCTCAGGATTTGCAGTTAAGAGAGTCATTCAGTTTAATCTCATGAAAGCATTTTCAGTTTTTTAGCAATTCTTCAAGTTCAGCATCTTGGTATAAGGTTTCTGAAACAGAAATGTCTACAAAATTTTTAATCAGTCTTTTTATGCAGGGGATGCAGCAGCACACACATACCACCAGTAGGATTATCCCTACACAGATAGCAATCAGAATGTTCATCAGGATACTGCCCCACCTCCACACCCAGTCTCCTGGCATCACTGCCACTTCTGATGTTTCGGTTTGTTTTCTATCTGAAACAGAATTTGACTGCAACAGATGTTTAGAATTCAACAACTTTTTCATATATTCAGCTAGTGTGAAATCAGCTTCCTGGTCTGATGACATGAGAAGTTTCCACTGGGGTGTATAATAAGCCCTTCCAAATAGTTTTTCAAAAGGAGTCAATCCTTTTGCTGTAGGGACAGTTCTCATGCTCAACAGTGCCAGGGGTAAACAGTATAACCAAGTTTTTCCTGCCTCAGCTATTCATTTTCTCAATTTGCTTTTTAGTATACCATTATGCCTCTCAATTAGCCCTGCAGATTGCAGATGGTATGCACAATGATTTTTTAAAGAAATACCAAAGTACTTACTCAACTGCTGTATGGTTTGGTTTACAAAGTGTGTATCATTGTCACTGTAGATTCTTTCCGGAATGCCAAATCTAGGAATTATTTCCTTGACAAGTACTTTTGCCACTGTAGCTGCATCTGGATTTTTGGTTGGAAAGGCTTCCACCCATCTGGAAAACATATCTACAATGACAAGACAATACTTTTTATTTTCACATTTGTTAATTCTATGAAATCCATACAGATAGTATGAAATGGATATGGTGGTGTGGGGAAACTCCCTTGCTTGGGCTTTATAGCCCCTTGTGCATGATGTTTGTTACAAATCTGACACATCAAACAAAATTTTTTAGAGTAGTTTGTAAATCTGTACATTGTTAACACCTGGTTCACCAGCTGTACCATCCCCCCTGTTGAGACATGGCACTGCCCATGGCTCAACAATGCTGCAAAGTGAAACAAATTAGAAGGTAATATTGGCTTTCCTTCTCTAGAGATGTACAGCCCCTTTTCGAGGATTGCTCCTCGTTTTATCCATCGTTGTTTTTCAGCTTACGTAGTAAGTGTCTGCATTGTTTTTAACACGTCTAGATCTAAAGTTTCAGAGGGTTGTAATTCCTCATCTAAAAGAAATACTTTTGTAGATGCTTGTTTTGCAGCTGTATCAGCTCTCGCATTACCTTTTGAAATTCTACCTTGCTGCTTGGTGTGAGCTGTGCATTTACAAATGGCTACTTTCTGACGTAACTGAATAGATTCTAAAAGATCTAAAATAAACTGTGCATGATTTATAGGTTTGCCAGTAGATGTTATCATTCCCCGGTTTTTCCACTGTTGCGCAAAAACATGTACAGTAGAAAAAGCGTACTGGCTATCAGTAAAAATGTTTACACATTTACCCTTTGCTAAGGTACATGCCCGTGTCAGGGCAATTAATTCTGCTGCCTGTGCAGATAAGTTGTGTGGTAAAGATTTTGCTTCTACAACCTCAGTATCAGAGACTACTGCATATCCTACTAGGTTCTGTCCTGCAGAACCTCTCTTGCACGAGCCATCCACGTAGTATGTCACCTCGGCATCATCCAAAGGGACATCCGTGAGATCTTTTCTAGGTAGTGTCTTTTGCTCAATTACCTGCAGGCAGCGGTGTGGTGTGCTGTCTGCAGGGGTTGGGAGCAGAGTAGAAGGGTTTAAAGTTGTGCATCGTTCAATTGTCATATGAGGTTGACTCAACAGTATAGTCATGCAGGAAAGATATGCCACCTTTTCTTGTAGTAAAATAATCACGACTGCATGAGGTACTCTCAAAGTGAGAGGGTGGAACAAGACTACTGAGGCTGAAGCCTGTACTGCCATTGCAGCTGCAACTGCTGCTTGTACACAGTGGGGTAAGGACCGTGCCACTGGGTCTAGTTGTGACGAATAGTAAGCAATGGGGCGTTGATTATCCCCATGCTGTTGTGTTAACACTGATGTCATGTAACCCTTCTTACAATCTACAGTTTGGAAAAAACGTTTATGATAGTTTGGCAATACCATAACTAATGAGGACGCTATTAACTGCTTTAGTTTACAGAAGGCAGATTCTGCCTCTGGTGTCCATTGTAATAAATCCTGCGCTGCCATAGGCTTCTTATATATAAGGTCAGTCAGTGGTGCAGATTCCAAGGCATAGTTTGGAATCCAGCTCCGGCAAAAATTAGTTGTACCCAGGAAGGACATAATTTCCTTCTTGGTAGTGGGTTTTGGTGCTTGCAAAATTGCTACTTTTCTGTCCTCATCTAATGTTCTACCTTCTTTGGATATTACATATCCCAGGTATTTGACCTGTTTTTTCCAAAGCTGCAGTTTTTTTTTGTTTACCTTACGTCCCTCAGCAGCTAAAAATCATAAAAGTGCTATGGTATCTTCTCTACAATCCTGCTGGGTGGGGGCCACCAGCAAGATGTCATCAACATAAAGTAAAATCTGACTGCCTCTTGGTGGGGTGAATCCCGCAAAGTTGCTTGCCATTTCTTGTGAGAATATCATTGGACTTTCACAATATCCCTGTGGTAGTCGCGTATATGTATACCTTTTCCCCTGAAATGTAAATGCAAACCAATACTGGCTATCAGGGTGTATTGGTATCAAAAAGAACGCATTGCTGATGTCTACCACAGAAAAATACTTTTGTTGAGGTTTCAAATCATTTAACAGGGTGTGTGGGTCTGGCACTGTGGGTGCCCTTGGTATTACCACATCATTTATGGCTTGTAAATCCTGGACCATACGCCATTCTCCATTTGCCTTTTTGACTGGAAATAAGGGTGTGTTACATGGTAAATCGGGAGATTCTACTAGTATCCTTCCTTTAAGTAATGCTGCTATAATAGGTTTTATCCCTGCCTCTGCATCTTTTCTTAAGAGATACTGTCTTTTTTGGGGTCTGAATGCTGACTTTGGCGTGATAGTAACTGGTCCCACTGTACAAATGAGTCCTACATCTGATTTCCCTGTTGATCAGAGAGTCTCTGGGATGTTTTGTAAGGCGTTTTCTTCCTCCTTTAATAGGAGTGTCCATCAGCTGTCCTCGCTAAACTGCAAGTGCACAGCTGGATTGGTCTGAGTTATTCAATTCAATTTCTCTACTTGTACTCCCTGTCCTGATAGTTCTAATTCTGTCTGTTTCTCCCATCTCGTAACTTTTTCTCCTAGGTCTGCCTATTCTATATTTCTGTTTTTGGTTAAGCTAACATGTGGTAATCAATTAGATTTATAAAGTGCAAAGAACTCCTGGGGCAATGAACAGCTGGCTACACTGTTCCCTTCTGTGTCCCAGTACAGGTTACGCAATATCAATCTGTTTGCATGATTTTTAAATAATTCTTGCTCATATTCCTTATCAGGTCCTGGTGTGTTGCAATAATACAGGGTACAGTGCAACAGGTGTTGCTTGTCAATGTCAAGGGAGGGGAACTTGCTGATGGCTACATTCATCAGTTCTTTGGTCACAGTCCCTGGACCAGTCGTAACCAAGTCCTGGCTGTACCAATAAAACATTTCACCCTCTGATTGCACTACAAAGGTGTTAGTCTGTCACTGTGCTTCCATACCCTGCATGGTTGGGACTACTGCTATACCAAATAGCTGCATAAGATCTCTGCCCAAGAGGTTTACTGGGCATTTTGCAGAAGCTACAATTTTGCTTCTCTGTGCCAATCCTGAAACTGGATCAGTTATTGCAATGTTATGGGAGAGAGGCTCCCGATACAGCTGTCCATTAGCTGCTTTGACCAGTATGTAATCAGGTGACTCTGTGTTTTCCAGCAGTTTGGAGGGGTGTATCAGGGTTCGTGATGCCCCTGAGTCACACAAAAATTTGACTTCCCTCTCTTCTACTAAGAGTGTAACTTCTGGTTTCGTGTCTGCTAAATAGAGCTCCAAGCTCAATAAAGCTAGGTCTAATATTTCATTTTCTTCATTGTCACCAACTTCCTGCACTTCCTCTACTCTCTCTGTCACATCCTCTACTCCCTCTGTCACATTCTCATTTGTCCTTTCTTTGCTAGCCCCTTCTAGTGATTCTTGACTACCATATAGTCAGTCCTCACCCTCCTTGTCTTCAGTTGTTGCCTTCTTGTTTTTCCTGCAATCCCTTGCCAAGTGTCCCTTTTTACTGTATTTAAAACATTCTCCCCTTTTTTTCCACCCTTCAAAGTCCTCTGATCGCTGATCAGATTGTTTGTTTCCCTGCGTGTTTTTCTTGCCCTTTTTCCCAGACTGTACTACATAAACTTTTGCTCCATCTTCTACAGAAAATACTTGACTTTCTTTTTCTTTTTTTGCTATTAAAATGCCTGTTGGCATGCCTAGCATATTCAAGTAATGACTGTAACCTGCTTGTACGATGGTCTACCATGTGTGTTGTAATAAAACTGCTTATAGGCGTGCTACTGCCTTTTAAAAAATGAATTCTTTAACTGCTGTTCATATGGGGAATCTTGTGTTTGATCTTCAGGAACCTGCATTCCACAGTGGTTATTAAAACATTCTAACAATCTGGCATAGTACCGGCCAATGGTTTCACCTTCTTGTTGGATGCATTGATTAATGCAAGTCCAGTCTGCCCTAGGTTTCCATTTTTCAGAGATGCGGTCTGTAAGACCTTTCACTCTGGTGTCTAATTCTGTGCTGCTATGTGGGAGGGGTCTTGGTGCAGCATCACGGGGATTCCAGTTGCCACTAATCATGTACCAATCTGGCCCCACAATTTGTCTAGCTACTTTTTTCTATTTCTTCTCCGTTTAGGTTATAACTTAACCTCATTCCTTGTAAATCTTCTGAGAATTTTCTAAAATTAACCTTTGGATGGGGAATTCCCTCAGTGGCTTTCCGGATATCTTCCGGAGTCCAAGGTTTATACACTAAAATAGTTGGGTCCTGATTGTCTTGACCTGCCTGAGGATTGGGTACTTGTATAAGTGGGCATATTTCCTCTTCTTCTCCTGTAGATCGTGAATTCTTAACTATTTGTCATAACTCGATGCCTTCTTCTGAATTACCTGCCTTTGTTCGGGACCTGGTCCCAATGGGATCTCTAATTTTAGTCAGTTTTAGTTTCATAATATCTCTATCTTCAGTGACCACAGGATATAGTGGGGGTGGACTAACCTGTTCACTTGCTTCATATTCTGGTAAGGGAGGCAGAGGTGCTGATGCTATTACTAAGTTATTATCCTCCCTATCTAAAAACATTGCTTTTGAATCTTTGTTTTTTTGTTCCCTACGGTTTATTTCCTCCAGCCACCTGTGTGCCTGAGGAATTCTTAATTGTTGTTGCTTTTTTACCCAACCTTTGGAATCATTTTTGAGCTGTTTGATAAGTTTGATAAGCGAGGATTTTTCTAATTTTCCATCGAATCCGTATTTATTAACCCATTTTGAATAATAACTAATACTGTCGGCGCGCTGCGACTGCATATATTTTGCGTCTTCTGTTAACGGTGGATTTTGGAGTCTTTTTGTGCAATTATTACCCATTTTATTTTACCCTTTGATCGTTACGTAACTTCTCTTAATTTTTAACGTGGTACCACGGATTTTGTTATAGTCTCTTCAGAATGACTGCCTACTTATTCTGTTTCTCCTGATCTATGACAAGACAGTAATCTTTTTTGTCTCTGACTTGTAAGAAAAATACAATCTGACAAAAACAATACACATCTAGTCCCTGATCTAAAACGGAAAACAGAAAAAAGTAGATTCACCTTACCTGAGCCTACGTGATTGATCACTGGTTCACGGAGACCTGTCCTTCAGTCACAGATCAGAAAATGGCTGGCCTCTTTTGAACGACAATTCAGTCAGAGGGCTTTCCATGTAAGAAGAACCGATTTGGTTTCTTCCCCATACGGTTTCAAGCACCTGGCCGTCTGATCCAAGGTGAAGAGAGGGTTCCAGTTCAAAGGACCAATCTGTAAAAGGAAAAAGACTTCAA
The DNA here is from genome assembly GCF_019279795.1 of Protopterus annectens. Lineage (NCBI taxonomy): Eukaryota > Metazoa > Chordata > Ceratodontiformes > Protopteridae > Protopterus > Protopterus annectens. The sequence continues at coordinate 669,059,587 of NC_056727.1, read as the reverse complement.
AGACCATTGCACATTAGGTTCAAGCAAGGCACCCTTTATTACTTGCAGCAAGGAGACAAAGCATGTAGGTACAAGGTTTGTCTGAATTATTGGTGATCAGTATGTTATTCTTATACAGTTCTCTTCATGCCACACAGGAAATGTTACTATTCTATTGCTGACGTAGTTAGACACAGCTTTCTGTATGTTCTACAGAAAATGTTACCAGACTTATTGCTGACTAAGTTAGATTCTTTGCTGTCTTGCAAAACATTTTGAGAAAAACAACCTGGTCTTGGGCTTATTTTAGCCCACCTTAACTTTTCAATCCTTCAATTGTACAGTTCCAGTACATGTTACATTTTGTCTAGATTCAAGGTACATTTCTATCTTTGGTACAAGTGGTGCTGACTATGGTTTTTAGCTTTCAAGCATTCATTGTTTTCTTTATCAAAGCTTCTAGCAGCTGCATACTTTCTCATAGCATAAGCAGAAATTAAATATCTCTTTGTTAAGTCTTATGACATTAGCAGAAATGAAATGTCTCTTTTTATATTCATGACATTAGCAGAAATTAAATGCCTCTTGTTAAGTTTCTAATAGCTGTGCAGATTCATGCAGTATGAACAGAATGCATTTATTAACCCTTTTAAACTTTGAATGCACTAAGCATACATATTACTATTATATATTTCTATCACAAACCAACTTTAGGAGTAAATTATTAGACTGTAGTGAGAGGTTCTGGGTTCAAATACCACAAATCACAGCTATACAATACTGCATTTCTTTAATAATAATTACATTAAATTAAACTCTATACAAGTGGCACAAATGCCCTGCTGTTAATTGCAATATGTATAACTGGAACACGCATATGTGCAATATATACACATTTCAAGGATTACTGCCAACAATCAGTAGTTATAGTGTTTATTTGTTAGGCTGTATACTTAAATATTATATGTCAGATAAAATAGTTGTATAATTGTGTTAATGCATTGTAGGTCACATATCATGGTACTAATTTAATTTTTTTTCTCTCACCCTAAACCTTATCTTTTTTTTTTTTATTTTGTATTATGTGTCATCAAAATATCTCCATGTCATTCATCTGTACCACATCACTACATGCTCCACAGCACAGTAAGGTAGACCAGACCCAGTGGATCAGCCTGTCCCCAATCACTAGTTACAGCACTGATGCCCATCACTTCTGGTACCCAACCTGGTACCACTGCCTCTTCTGGGTGACCCTGCATTACCTGCATCCTCAGGTAATACTGCCCTGGCAGCTTGTGCAGTGATACCCTCTGGAAGCAGTGGCAGAGCTGGGGATTTCATCACCCACCAGGAAATATCAGGGTTGGTAAGTAGGGTTGTGCACTTCACCATTGGTGTACGCCTACGCTGGATCTAGAGGTTGCTCTCCCTCATGGTCTGTAGGAAGAGAAGAAGACATCAACTATGCAAGCTGCCATCAGAGTAAGGGGACAATCCAGTTGGTGAGGATTTTATCCTCACTCTCTACAAGTTTTATGGGCATGAGCCTGGTTTATCCCCTCCCTCATCCCAATCATGGTGTCCCTCAACCTTTCATGTCCTTTACCATCCCTGTATCTTGTCTTGTTTGTCTTGTTTGCTTGCAATTGCTTCCTAAATGACCCCACTTACCTGGCCCAGATATACCTACACCCCTTACCCAGTATTCCTCTCTTACTGACTTAAAAAAATGGGCACCTGTCCCACAAAAAATATTGCACCATACATAGCTCTCCATTTCACACACACATCTTCTTGGCATACTTGAAGCAGTCCAGCTCGCTATACAATATGATTACTTTGCTGTCACACCTCTCTCTGGAGGTGACAGTCCAAATTCAGCTAATATTCTGCATATATTCTCAGTTCTTACTGTTGAAGAAATTGATAGCTATGGTTCATAGGTTCATAGGTTCATAGGTTCATAGGTTGGTACTAGGCTATCAGCCCTAGGGCCTATACAAGCCTAGCCATAACAATTCCCTGGCTATTTCTTCCCACATTATTTACTTTCCTGGACCCCTGTCTAGCAGGGCGACTGACGTGATCCCTGGGGTGAATTTCCTTTCTCCCATCCAATCGTCAAGGTTCCTCTTGAAGAGGTCCAAAGAGGCACTCTGCTTGACATGTATGGGCAATCTATTCCAGAGTCTGGGGAGTCTCTGGGTCAGGAACCTATCCCTCCAGCATGTTTTGTTTATTATGATGACAAGGTTTAGATCCCTGAGCGTGTAGCTCTGAGGGATTGGGATTTCTTTAAGTGTAGCATGTCCAACAGCTCTGGGTTTGACATGGCCTTGTATGTTAAGCAGAGATCGCCTCTGAGTAGACGATATGCGACAGAGTATAGCTGGAGTTTTTAAGGCGGTCAGCGTGGGGCATCTGCTTTAGGCCTGTGATTCTTTTAGTGAGGTATTTCTGAGGCCTTTCCAGTTGTTGCAGATGTCTTGAGAGGTACATACCAAATGGGGCGTTGTATTCTATAATGGGTCTAATGAGGGATGAGTACAGTGGGACAATGACCTCCTTTTTTCTGGATGAAAAGCCCTTCGTGATGAGGTGTGCCACATAGAAGGATTTCCTGACTGTTGTGGCGATGTGGTTATCGAAGGTGAGACCACTGTCCACCTGTGTCCCTAAGTCTCTTATCACACTTTCTGTGTTTAGTGTACTGCCACCTATATGGTAATTCATGGATACATGTTTTTTCCCAAAGGGGATAACGATACATTTCTTGGCATTGAGCTTGAGCCCATGGCTCTGGCATCAAGCATCTGTTTTTGTAAGGCCCTTTTGTAGAGTATCCACATCATTTGGGGATTCAATAATGGCTCCCAGTTTGCAGTCATCTGCAAACTTTGTTAGCCAGAGTCCCTTAGTGTTGACCTGTACTTCAGAGAAGTAGATGCCAAACAAGAGCGGCCCCAGGACTGAACCCTGAGGTACTCCACTTGTCACTTGTCTGGAGCTGGATTTGGAGTTGGCTACTTTTACAGTGTGGGTTCTATCAGTAAGCCATTTAGCAACCCATTGGGTGACATAGGGATTAATACCCAACTTAGTAAGTTTATCTATGATTCCAGAGTGGGGGATGGTGTCAAAGGCCTTGGCAAGGTCTAGATAGGCTGTGTGGACCACCTTACCCTTGTTCATGGCTCTGGAGACTGATTCAAAGAAGTCAATCAGGTTCAGGAGACAGGATCGGCCCTTCACAAACCCAAACTGGGTGGGGTCCAGTGTTTGAAGGTTGCCAATGTCTTTGTTTATAAGTTCCATGATAATACACTCCATGGCCTTGCAGATAAGGCTTGTCAGACTGATGGGATGGTAGTTTCCGGGATCCAAGGTGGATCCCCCCTTGTGGATTGGGATAACTGTAGCTCTGCGCCACTCAGTGGGCACGAAACCTGAGGTGAGGCTATGATTAAACATGACACTTAGGTGAGGTGCCAGTTCATATTGTAGTTCATGTAGTACACAGCCCGGGATGTCATCTGGTCCCATGGATGCTGTATTCTTGGCTTTAGAGAGTGCGTTTTGTACCTGTGTGGCCGTTATTACTGGAATTTGGCAATCTTCGGTATTGAGATGGGCCATTTAGGGGCGAGAGGGGGTGAAGTTGGCACTGAATCGATCTGCCAGGATATTGGCAATATCCTTTGGATCAGTATATTTATTGCCATTCTGTTTTAGCTCAGAGCAGATCTGAGCATTGCCATTTAGATTCTTGACATAGTTATAGAATGCTTTGTGGTTGTCTTTGGAATCTTTGGCAATTTTATTTTCATAACTAGCTTTGGAGGATTTTATGAGGCATCTCAGTTTCTTACTGAGGCTAGTAAGGAGTTTTGCATCCTGGGATTTTCCTCTTTTCTGCAAAAGTTTCTTCCTTTTGTTGTAAAGTTTGTTTATGGCAGGGGACCACCAGATTGGCTTCCTTTTTTTGGATGAGAGCATTTTGGTTCTATTTGGGATGGCACGATTCATGCATGAGTGGATGTGCTCACAGTGCCTTAGTGTAGGATTCAGCAGTTGAACTTTCAGTTCCCGTCTGCATGGGTGTCATGAAGTTTGTCACTTCTGACTTGAGTAGCATGAAGTTGGCTTTGGAGAAGTTTTTTATGGTGGTTTCTTTACTGGGGGGTGGGGTGGGATGTGGATGTTAAGGGTGATTAGCTTATGGTCAGACCTGACTAACGAGGGGGTGACCATAGGTATGGAGCATTGATTTGCCATGTTGGTAATGACCAGGTCTAGGATATTGGAGCCCCTGGTGGGACTATGGATTAGTTGATCCAGGGCATTGGAATTTATGAATTCCAAGAACCGTTGCGCAAAGGTGTTGGTACACGAGTAGTTTTCCCAGTTAATGGCAGGGTAGTTAAAATCACCCAGTATTAGGGTGTTTGGTTCTATCTTAATATTTTCCAGTATGTTTAAAAAGGTGTAGTGAGAATCTTGGGATATGGTGGGGGATCTGTAGCAAGCTACAATTTGGATTGCAGTCTTACCTAGTGTTAGTTGCACTTGGAGAATTTCAGACACATTGTGTTGGCCAACCAGCCTGGTGGTGTGAATATCCTTGGTGAATATTGACATTCCTCCACCTTTAGTGTTTCGGTCCTGGTTTGGTGGCCGAAAAGTGTGGTAAGAGTTGTAGCCTGGTATTGCAGGGGTGCTCTCTGGAGCCTTGAACCAGGTCTCAGTTACTGCACAGATATCGATGTTCTCCATTTTTAGGAGTGCCTCGAGAGAGTGCATTTTGAGGTTTAGACTTCTAGCATTGAGTAGCATTACCTTCAGATTTTGCATGCTTGTACCTGTTACGGTGGTGGTTTTGTCCTTTGAAGTTTGCCTAAAAAAGGCACTATAGGGGTGGCAAGAGCCTTAGCCAGTAACCTGAATCCCAGGGGCGACAGGTGCAGACCATCTCTGGCAAAGCATCGTGGTCTGTCAATCATGTCATCCCAGGCAGACAGATACTGAATCCCCTTTGAATGACACCATAAGCTTAGCCAATTGTTGAAGTCAATCATTTTATCCTTGTATTGTGGTATCATTCTGGGCGAAGGCAGGATGCTGCTCAGGGCTAGGGTCATACCTGCCTGGGCCACATGATCCGAGAGCTCTTCCATGTCTCTTTTCATGTAGTCCAGGGAGGTACGTCTCAAGTCATTCACTCCAACATGGACAATGACAGAGTCATATTTGTACTTGTTGTGGAGTGACTTGAGTGCATGCGTTATGTGGCGGATCCTGGCACCCGACAGGCAGCTGACTGTAATTTTCTCCTTATTCAACCTGGTTCTTTTCTACCTCTCTCCTGCACATTCTTGTATTGCTTTACCTTTGTTCTACCTCCTGCTTGATCCCCATTTCACCATTTTCATGTCTACTCCATTTTAACACCTATAATCTGGTCAAATAATTGAATCACACACAACATTCATAAGTACTAGAACAATTAATGGATCCCTTCACTTTTTGGCCTCAGTTTTTGCATGGAGTTTGGCATCGTGCAGCAATGCTGAGTGATGGTGAGTGGCTCTACAATGCTGTGGTTACCACTGTGCAATGCCACAACCCCACTGTACTAGGTCAACACACATTAACACACGCTGAATGTACTATAAAGAACAATATCTCATTGCATTATCAGTGTTTATTTAAAACTGTTACATACACTGGGATTTGAACCAAGTATCATTTGGGCTGATAAAGAAATGTGCCAATGTATTTATACCTGTTGCCACTGAGTCAGCTAATAAGCAGGTGTGTTTCATACACACAATACTAACTATCAGATTTTTAGCAATGCAGCTCACGTTTGCACACTGCTTCACTACCCGCAAACAGGGAAAATAGTGGAAATGGGTATTTCGCATGTGTAAACACTTTTTGCTATGCAAAGTCAAATTTAGCATGTATTCATGCTCTTTACTGTCTATTTTACCCTTTATGCCATAAAACTACATGTGGAAACATAACAAACTGAAAAATGTGTCACATATTTACAACACAGCCATTTGCCTCCCCCATGCACTGCAACCCTGGTGTCTCCAGTACTTTTTCACAAATATATCAACTATAATATATAAATTAATATCAAATGTTGTGTGATATGCATTGCACATCAGTCTGATAACATGCAGAACTAGAACTGTCTTCACAGTTGAACATGCCTACACATCCATCGACTGACCCTGGGGACTAATGACCCATAAGACTAACCAGCCTTATCTGCAAGGTTATGGAATGATTCATGATGGACCTTATCCACAGGGACTTAGGTGACCTTCAACACTCTTGACCCAACCCATATTGGTTTTGTTAAGTGTAGATCTTGCTTATTAAACCTACTGGACTTCTTTGAGAATATCCCAAAGCCCTGGATGAGGGAAAAAAGGACATACCGCCTATCGTAATTTAGCCAAGCCCTTTGACACAATCCCTCATACAAGTATCATAGAGAAACTCTCCTATCTGGGCCTTATCCTGTACATTACTAGATGGGTAGCCAACTGGCTCACTGACAGAACACACACTGTCAAAGTAAGGGAATCCACCTCCATCAGTAGATCAGCTACCAGTGGAGTACCAGAAGGATTTGTGCTGGGACCTCTACTGTTTGGAAACTGTTTCTCTGAAGTCCAGGCAAAGGTAGATGGCCTGTGGCCTACCAAGTCTGCAAAGGACTGTCAACTGAGCATAATCATATCGAGTCCCCTAATGATGTTAACATATTATAGAAAGGCCTGACACAGACAAAAAAATTGATGCCAAACTCACAGACCGAAACTTCACTCAAGAAAATGCCTCACTATCTCCTTGGGCAAAAAGAGTAGCCTTGCTAAGTATGTTGTACATAGCACCCCTCTAATCTCAGACTCAATGGTGCTAGACTTGGGAATACAAGTTTGATAGCAATCTAAACTGCAGTCACTATGCATCCATAGTGGCAAGACACATTCTACATTGCCCACCTCATAACTAAGGGCATCACTTGACCCTTAACAGGCCACTAATTTAGTAAAATGTTCCCTTCTCTATGTACCTCACCAGACACCTTCAGCAACTGGAGAAACCGTGGAGGTTTGTGACCAAGACAATCCAGGGCATCCAAAGCATGACATAACATAGAAAGACTGAAAGCCCTGTCACTATACTCAGTATCATACAGGTTGCTGAGAGGTGACTTGGACCTGGCCTATACAACAGTTTTGGACCATGCTCTAATGTAAATGCTGGTCATCCAATATCAAATGGGACAGGAACAACTTTCTCCAGAGATCTCAACATAGCCTGTCACAAAAACAGAACATGCTGGAGAGACAGATATATCTCCCAGAAATTGCCACACCTCTGTATTAGGTACCCACTGCATGTGAAATGAGAGCAGTGTTTTTAATGACCCTACTCAAGTGCAAATTTGACAACTGGATGGGTGATTATAAATTAAACCCAGGAGTGGCACCTATGTCCCTCATGGACAGGGCCATTTGGTGCTAATTACAAAATTCCTCTGCTAACAATGAACATCTAACTATACTCAATAAGGGTACTTGGATTTTTACATGGCTATGCTTGTAAAGGTCCTAAGACCATTAGCCTATTAACCTCCTAGAAACCTATGAGGCTACGGACCTATGCAGGCCTCCCATGATCTTCTCTCCTACATCCAGTGCTGAAGTCATGCACTATATGTTAGCCTGTAGCCTTGTAAAAATGAGATTTGTGCCACGGTACTTGTGTAAATTATTGAATTCTGTAGTCTGTGTACTTAGGTTCGGGTTCTGTTCTCACTGCAGTCAACTGTGTGTGTGTGTGTGTGTGTGTGTGTGTGTGTGTGTGTGTGTGTGTGTGTGTGTGTGTGTGTGTGTGTCTACCAGGAGAGCAGAAGTGTGTATCCTACACTTACCACTCCAATCCCATGGATTGACAGTATTTTGATATTTGCACATTCCTACACATCCATTTCGTGCTGGCCTCCTAACATTTTCTTTCCTACATACAGGATATAATGCACTATAAGTTGGCCTGCAGCCTTGTAAAAATCAGACTTCTGCTGTGGCTGTTGGGTAAATTACTGAGTTCTTTAGTCTGTGTACTTAGGTAGGGGTTCTGTTCTCACTGCAATCAAGTGTGTGTGTGTGTGTGTGTGTGTGTGTGTGTGTGTGTGTGTGTGTGTGTGTGTGTGTGTGTGTGTGTGTGTGTGTGTGTGTGTGTGTGTGTGTGTGCACTTGCTTGACACCAGAGACAGCCTTTTACAGCAGCATGTTGGACAGTGTTATTGCCATATTCTGCTCACTAGACACTGCTGATGTCATCAGGTATAAAGTGCAGTCTGAGACACTGCAAGTCAGACTTGAGTTGTGGTGGTTGTCTTAAATACAGAGTTCTATAGGCTGTGTACTTAGGTAGGGGTTCTGTTGTCACTGTAGTCAAGTGTGTGTGTGTGTGTGTGTGTGTGTGTGTGTGTGTGTGTGTGTGTGTGTGTGTGTGTGTGTGTGTGTGTGTGCTTGACATTAGAGAGACCTGTGCACTATTCCTATGAGGGCAGGGTCAGACACTGGCCTAGAGGCCAGGCATAAGTCACTTCATCCTATGTGATACATATTACAGTGACATGGCTTTCATTCTACCCACATACATCACAACATGGTTTGTAAGCCCAGTGTTTTCTTGGTGAGAAGCCTCTGTCATATATCCAGCTGCTGCAGGTGCCAGGTGAGGCACATGCAAAAGGCGGCATTATACTCTGTTAATGTTCTGATGAGGTTCGAGTTCAGTGCTGTTATATAATCCTCAGATCTGGATATGGTGGATTGACTTATGATGTGCACAATATAGCCTTTCCATATCACTGAGGACACTTGGTCAAAGTTCAGATTGCTATCTATGTGTGTTCCCAGGTCTTGCATTACTGGGTTTCAGAATAGGGGGAGTGTTGTTAATGCTATAATTAGGTGGAAATTCCACTTTGCAAAAGGCCAAAATAAAGACACATTTTTGCATTTATTTGTATGCTGCGTGGCTTTGTCACCAATCATTTGTCTGTGTTAGCCCCTTCTGTAGTATATCATTGCTGTACTTAATGATTGCACCTAATATGCAATAATCAGCAAGCTCAGTAAGCCAAAGGCCATATACTTTAGCCTCAACTATCAAGAAATAGATTCCAAATAGTAAAGGCCAAGCACTAATCCCTGGGGTATGCCAGTGGTGACAGCTCTACTGATAGAAGTTGATTCACCAACTTTCACAGTATGTGTTCTGTCACTAAGCCAATTGGTTACCCATCTAATGACGTAAGGATTAATCCCCAGCTGGGAGAGTTTCTCAATGATACCTGAGTGAGGGATTGTGTCAAAACCCTAGGCCAGATCATGATAGGCAGTATGTAGAGTCTTAACTTCATCCAGGCCTGTCACACAGAATCAATGGGTTGTAACACCACCACAGATCACCTATGGCTAGACTCAGCACATACAACTTCCTGACATGGTTGAATGCACACTTCAGCACACCCTCCACATGGACTATACTCCCATAAAAGGGTGAACATCAACATGCATCCATCTGAGTTGGAGGGGGCAGCACCTGATGCATATATGTATTGACACATCCTGACTTTCCTCATCTATGAGGTAGACCAACATGTCATCATGGATCTTTTCTAACTGTGCGCTAGTAATATCCCAGCTGTGTGTAACAGACCTGTGTAAGTTGTTAATCCAACATCATGTGTGTTACATCTGATAGAGGTTCTCAAATAAATCATCGAGGGCATGCATGATGACAGCACTATCATCCTGTTGAATGACCATTGACCAGGTCAAGGCATTTGACACAAATCCACACTGAGGTATTCAGTCAACACTGTCTGATGTGGCCAATAAGCAGCTATATCATCCAGCGGGTAGACCAGTGGATCACATATGTGGCATCTAAATATGTTGAAATGTGTGAAGTAACCTATATCTTAGGACCAGTGCTCAGTTCTGTAGATCAGGACTGTCTGCTAGGCCCTTTCCTGTCTATTATTTAAGTCACAAAAGTCACAAATAACATACACATGTTCAAACAGCTGTCTGAAGGAGTACAGACTGTGGGCAAACATTGACATTAGTATAATACAGACAATATCAACACACACCAAAGATTGCTGCCACAGCCATGACAACCCATAACATGAAAACAAAAACATGGGGGGGATTTGTTACATCATGAAAACAAATGCACAACCCAAGGATAATGTAGACATCACACCCTATAAGCAGATAAAGTGGTATGTGACCTGTGTCTTTGGTTAGATGGTATGTGGAGCATCCACCAGCATGTGGCCACAGTGCTGACTACTACCTGAGTATGTGAAGGGCATCCACATCAAAGGCCATAATACCTACATAGTTCACAAGCATCATCACACCAATAACTGGGTGCAATGCACCATTCTTCATGTACCTCCCTACACATTTTCCAGTAATATGTAACTGAAGTGTACTACCTTTGCCACAGTGAGCTGTCACACATCTTACTAGCTATACCTAGCTATTCTTTTTGTTGCATAAACATTACTGTCTGATGGAGTAGAACCCCTATCAAAATGTTACACCATATGCATGTGTGATACCTGTTCCAGTGATGCACACAATACATACATAGCTGATTGACAGTATTGATGGCATGGGTTACATTCGCAATAGCATGGATTGTGCCATATATATCTGCCATGCACAGCAGTAAACTAGTATGTATTAAGTATTAATTTCACATACAAGTACAGCAGTGTCCCTCCTAACACATCCAGCAGATGTTACAGTGTTAGGACAGTGTGATTGATTACCCACATTGATTGCTGACATGTCATAATACTTGTCCAAGTGTGTTTGTACAGAATCATCTGTGATCTCTCAGACTCACATATATTATGTCAGAGACATGGGATTACTGGTGGCATTATTTTGAGATTATCCATGCTGATGTGTGCTTCTTTTACTGTTATCCATGAACCTGTAATTGTGTCCCACTTGTTTGAGACCTCTGCGATTACACTCATATTCAGGCAAATCAGTTTGTACAGCTTCACAATATGCACCCTACCCCAATTGTATTTAATATCCCTAATGTCCTTTGCATTGTTCATGTAAGGATGCTTATCTCACAAAGATGTATCTTCTCCATTGTTATGTCACCTTGTGTGAAAGTCATATGATACACATTTTCACTGTGCGGTCCGTACTGTACCATACTGATATGTGATTGCTGTTCCTGCTACAACTGTCTTCCATTGACATGCTCTCATTTGGTGTACATTAGGATGCTTCACCTGTCCTTTTTTCCCTGTGTTTATTCCTACAATTCATCTGTTTGTCCCTATTCAATGCACACACTTCTCATGACTGTTTATTTTATATGGCAGTCCATGTACCCTTACAGATCACTTACACAACTTTTGTACAGAATGCCTACAATGGGATTTCACAATACTCTGTACTGTATACACTGTTCTGTACTGTGTTTGGGCCATATACATAAAAATATGTTAAGCTCTGGTAACCATTGTGGCATTTTGCACAGTTCCACTAACCTACTTTACTCTGAGGTAACCTAGTTTCCTATCCATGTTGCTTTACATGGTTTCCTGGCTGGTAACACTGTTGCTATCCACAAAACCATGCTTGTTTATGTTTAAATGCAGTGTGTGGCATGAATATGTAATTAGCACTGCTGCTTACCTCGCGAACATGTAACTTCTGTGTAGGCTTCGCGCGAAGGCTACACAGTTTATTGAATCCCAGGGTAATACTACTACATTCTGTCCTAAGCCTTCAAACAAACCAAATTAAGCATCAAGTTGGAAAGCTTGAATGATTCAGAAATGGTCATAGTCTGTTTCTTAAAAGTTTCTTACAGGTGGCCTCCTGTGCTTGGTGTACAAGACAATGTCCAGCAGGGTTTGCTGTGAAAGTGTAATACCCTGGAATGTATTTTTTGGAGGGCAAGTATCAGACTGGTGACTCTAATACTACACATATCAACAAAAGAAAGAAAAAGCATAATACATTATGCAGCAAATTTCAAGATTAAGAAATAAGCTTCTCTTACAAGTTGCAAGTCTGATCTAAACTTCCATCAGATCCAGCTTTAATTTAATACTCATCTCCTCCAAGCAAGATGCATGTTCTCCTCCTGCTTTCCTCACTTTTTGACTTTATTCATCTTTGAGTGATTGGATGTCCATCTAAAACAGTAAATTCAATTACAAATGAAAAGAAAGTTCTCAGAAATAAAAGGTGAAAAGGCCATGGACTCACTGTAACAAAATAAACAAGCTGACAATCCACAGCAGGTTGCGCATCTCACATCAAGAAGAGCAGGGTGTGATATTACAATGCTCATTAAGATGATGTGGTGTTATTGTAAAAGCTCTCTCACTATATTCTGTAAAATTCAGACTGCTAAGAGGTGACCTGTGTCTGAAATACAAGGCATCCTCCGACCCAATACCCATGGATTTACTGCATATCGGCATGTCAAATGTCATCAAAAATACTTGGTCTAGGAATCTAAAACCTCTACTGTACAATCAGCAGAATAGTTTGAGGGGGCAGGCATATCTCACAGAGGAAATTGCTGCTGTGGAACAGACTCTCCATCCACATAAACAAAGTTCATTCCTGTTCATATTCAAGCACAACATGGATCTATGGATGGGAAACAGAACAATTACCTGAGTACTGCCCTCTGTACTAATGAACAGATTCAGCTACTAAATGCATCACATGCATGGGTCCTGTCAAAGTATCTATGGTATGATCCCAGTTATTCACATTACAAGTTATATACAATTATCAACCATAGGATGGGTAAGGCCAATCTAACCAAATGTGATAAATTATTTCAAGCAAAAAAAGAGAAATCGGCTAGGCTTAAAATGGCCTGCAAGAGCAGCTATATTAGTACTTACCAATGAACCTATGAACCCATTATTCCTTGTATTCTACATTTTCAAATGCACTTCTGGAGAAGAAGACAGTTTACTGCTCTTTTTTATATTGACTGCTTCCTGGCAATTTAAAGCACTGATAAATAATGCATGCAGATTACCAATTTTCTACATGTGCAGGTAAATGCAAGTACTACACAGAAAGTCCATGAAGGCTGACAGAAATGTGAGCATGCATTAGATGGTCTAGCAAGAGATCTTGGCAACAGAAGTAGAAAGAAACACAAGGAAAACTACGACATACATGGGATTGCTGCTCAGCATTGATAAAAAAAGGATGACACTTTCAACAGCTTTGTTTCTGTGACAATATTAGTTTACTTATAGTAAACATTCGTATTTAATTCCATGTTTAAATCTTTAGGATATAATGTCCTAAAGTTTGTTATACACTTGGATTCCAACAATAACATCTTACTAGTGTCTACCCCCCATCACAAGATTTGGGTTTTGCCAACACAAACAGCAACAAAATAGTATATTGGACAAACTAAAAGAGCTATCAAGAAAAGAATAATGGAACACCAAAGTGACATAAGAAGGAATAGGACGGAAAATCCGGTGGCTACACATTTTATTCAGGTACATAATAGCTCAGCAGATACTTTCTTTTTTTAGTGTGTTGGCAAAACTCAAATCTTGTGATGGGGGGTGGACACTAGTAAGTTGTTATTGTTGGAATCCAAGTGTATAACAAACTTTAGGACATTATATCCTAAAGGTTTAAACATGGAATTAGATACCAATGTTTACTATAAGTAAACTAATATTGTCAGTTGTATGGTTGAAATCTCTAATTTTATTAATGGAAATGGAATGATGTTGTTATTATTATCTCATTTTAACATCAGAAATAGATGTGATTCATCTCAGTAAATTTTAAAAAATAAATTTATAAAAAATGTTATGCATGGCTAACACATGGGCAATGTATAATATGTGCCGGGCACTTTAAGGTATTGACTGGACATTGAAGATGGCTAATTGAATGTACTAAATATGATGTATATAAGAAAGCTGATAGATGTGATGATTTATTCTTTGAAGGCATAAGCCGAGGTACCAAACACATCAATAAAACCTTTTCTATCCTGATGTTCTGTATGTGTTGTGGATTTTTTGGAGGTGTTTGTGTGTTTTGAATTATTTCTGAGGATTATGGCAGCTGAAGAGGCCCGTTTCACCTGTGAGGACATCTGGAAGGAAAGGGAATCCAGAATGATGGTAGTCGATCACTTAATGGCAGAGGAAACAAGCCCATGTGAGGCGGATTTCATTAAACTAGAAAGACTTCTTACCAAGGAGGTAATGTTACACTATGACATTAGATTACTAGAAAAGTACTTGTCATTAAATATCATGCCCAGAGGCCTGAGAATAAACAAATTACCTGCCTATGAGTTCGCAAAAGATGAGGTAGATCTGTTGAGCGAATGGAATGAGGCATCATTGGTATGCACCAAGATTTGGTTGAGAGTCCTGGTGAAGTGGAATCAGAGGCAGCAAGAAAGACTGAGAGTGGAGATCTTGAGGGTGCAAACAGATTTAGCTGGAAAGGTGCCTGTGGTGGCTTTTGATAATAAAGTGAAGGAGGTGAAAGAGAGCATGGTGAAGGTGGAGGAAGCAGTTATGGCCCATAAGAAAGGCAAGCTCCAAAGGGATGTAAAAGATTACAACAACAATGCCATTTTCTCATGCCAGCGCAAAAAACCTAGAGGCAGGCAAAACAACAAAAGGCCCAGCAGTAGAAACTAAGAGTTTCGTGATTCTTCAGTATCTTCTGGGGATTTGGCATCCAATAGTAGTAAGAAGAGTGTCTCATTCGAGGAGCTCAATGAGGAACCAGAGGCCATTGATCCAGTGAAAGAGAACTCAGATTTTGGAAGGGGCCAAGGGCGAAGATGGCGGTGGAACACCAGTGACGAGGAAGGTATGCAGAGAGAGGGATTCCAGCAGAAATGGAACAACAGGAGGCGAAGGAAGAGATATTGAGCAAAACTGTGAGATCAACCATATCGACGACAATAAGAGAAACATTTTAGTGGACATTGGGACTAATATTGGTGTGAACAATTTAAAAGTGGCAAATTTGTCTGATTTAATTCTGGACTCTAATGCTTTATCCGTCTTGGATAAGGGTAGTAAGTATGCTCATACACCTTACCAGAGCCTAGCTGATGTGATTTTTGAAATAAATAGATTTTGTCGTAAGTTATATTTAAAAATATTTTTTGAAAACAAACGAAGGCGGGGGTAAGAGGTAATAGTGATGCATTGGATGTTAATGTCAACACACTGGAAAGGGTACTTGATGAAAATGATTCTTTTGATAGTACTGACATTATTTTGTTAAATCTGTCCGTTTATGACTATGATGACATGGATTTGCATGATGAAACTGTGGAAGAAAGTAAAAACAAAATGGAGGCAATTCTGGGTTTTTTTACTGGCTATGCTAAAATGACAATGCCGTCTGTACCTTATAACAGTACGTTTATGCCACCTAAGATGTCTAATAATGTTTTAATGTTTGAGAATGTGTTAAGCAGACATGTGGAAAAAGAATATGATGCATTTAAAAGGAGGTTCAAGTCCTTTAATTTAACTAAAGTACAATGGGAAACACTTCAACGACTAAAATGCTGTAGAAGGGAATATGTATTTACAGAAGCTGATAAGGGCGGGAATTGGGTAATCATGAATGAGGCTCAATATAAAGAAATAACGTATGCTTTGTTGAATGATGTTACTGTTTATAGGAGACTTTTGGGGAACCCAGTTTCAGAATATAATGGAGAATTATTGGAAATTCTGGAGAGAGCAGAAAGACTGGGTTTCTTAAATGCCTCTGATGTTAACAAGCTTCATATAAAATGCCCTAGGGATGCTATGTTTAAAACTATTCCCAATATACATAAAGACATTCAAAAACCACCAGAGAGGCCAATAGTTTTGGGGAAAGGAGCTTTCCTTGAAAATGTAGGGATATTTTTGAATTTTCATTTAAAGAACAATCTAAATAAGGTGAATTCTTACATTAAAAATGGAAAGATGTTGGCTGAGTTGTTGAAGGGAAAGTAGTGGTCCGAAGAATTGTATTGGGCCATGGTAGATGTGAAATCCCTATATATGAGCATAAAACATGAATGGGGTTTAAGAGCCATTAGCAACATGTTGGGTGAGGGTCCAAGACCAGATTTCTTGATTTGTCTCCTTGAATTTTCGCTAACAGATAATTGTTTTGCGTTTGATGGAAGTTATTACTTGCAGTTGGAAGGGACTGCAATGGGAGCTGCGTATGCTCCCATATATGCAGTACTATTCATGAATTATTTTGAGAAAACAAAATTGTATAACATGTCGTTTTATAAGAACAAGGTGGTATTTTTAAGAGATACATTGATGATCTTATATTTATTTGCAGAGGAGACATGGAAGAGTTTGGAAACTTCATTAACATGTTGCAGGATAACAATTTTGGCTTCGAATTTACATATAAAACAAGCGAGGAAGCAATACATTATCTGGACTTGGAGTTCTTTCTGGATGATAATTTCAGGTTGGATCATAGACCATACAGCAAGGAAACAGTTGTGAATAATTTTTTGGCAGCAGATAGTATGCAGCCCCCTCATCTTTTGGTATCTTTACCATATGGCGAGTTCTTAAGGATAGCAGATAATACATCAGATAAGGAGGAACTGGTGAATGAGTTCAGTAGAATACAAAATAGACTACATGTAAGAGGCTATCAGGAAGATGTCCTAATGGCTGCAGAAAATAAGGCCAGGAGAAAATTAGGACTAACATGGAGTACCAGGGAGGGAGTAAGGTGTATCAGAGGGCATCAAGTCGATTCGAATAACAAGATGGATGAGCAAAACCCTCTTTTCTTTGTTACTAAATATTCTCCCTTTTTGGACAAACTAAAGGAGTTAGTGTGTAGATATTGGCCAATAGTTTTGAATGATGAAAGGTATGGGGACATTTTCCCGGAAAGGATAGTGTTTTCTTATGGGAGATCTAGCAATCTAAAATAGCTCTTATCATATGGCAAGGTGTTTAGAGTAGAAAACATTGGAAAAGATTTCCATGCAGAAATTGTATAGTCTGTGAGAAAAATCAAAAACTTGGATGGGGTCAATATCAATGGCAAGGTCTATAAAGCCAGTGAAACATATACATGTGAATCTAGTGGAGTTGTCCATATCATAGGTTGTGGGTGTATGCAGACAAAATGGTATACTGGACAAACTAAAAGAGCTATCAAGAAAAGAATTATGGAACACCTAAGTGACATAAGAAGGAATAGGATGGAAAATCAGGTGGCTACACATTTTATTCAGCACATAATAGCTCAGCAGACACTTTCTTTTTTAGTGTGTTGGCAAAACCCAAATCTTGTGATAGGGGGGTGGACGCTAGTAAGTTATTGTTGGAGTCCAAGTGTATAATAAACTTTAGGACATTATATCCTAAAGGTTTAAACATGGAATTAGATACCAATGTTTACTATAAGTAAACTAATATTGTCAGTTGTATGGTTGAAATCTCAAATTTTATTAATGGAAATGGAATGATGTTGTTATTATTATCTCATTTTAACATCAGAAATAGGTGGGATTCATCTCAGTAAATTTTAAAAAATATGTATATAAAATGTTATGCATGGCTAATACATGGGCAATGTATAATATGTGACAGGCACTTTAAGATATTGATTGGACATTGAAGATGGCTAATTGAATGTACTAAGTATGATGTATATAAGAAAGCTGCTAGATGTGACAATTTATTCTTTGAAGGCATAAGCCGAGGTACTAAACACATCAAATATTTTCTGTCCTGATGTTTTGTGTGTTTTGTGGATTTTTTGGAGGTGTTTGTGTGTTTTGAGCCATTATTGAATCCCCAAATGATGTGGATACTCTACAAAAGGGCCTTACAGAAACAGATGTTTGGTGCCAGAGTCATGGGCTCAAGCTCAATGCCAAGAAATGTACAGTTATCCCTTTTGGGAAAAAACATGTACCCATGAACTACCACATAGGTGGCAGTACACTAAACACAGAAAGTGTGATAAGAGGCTTAGGGACACAGGTGGACAGTGGTCTCACCTTCGATAACCACATCGCCACAACAGTCAGGAAATCCTTCTATGTGGCACACCTCATCACTAAGGGCTTTTCATCCAGAAAAAAGGAAGTCATTGTCCCACTGTACTCATCCCTCATTAAACCTATTATAGAATACAATGCTCCATTTGGTATGTGCCTTTCAAGACATCTGCAACAAATGGAAAGGCCACAGAGATACCTCACTAAAAGAATCACAGGCCTAAAGCAGATTCCCGATGCTGACCGTCTAAAAACTCCACCTATACTCTGTCGCATATCGTCTACTCAGTGGCGATCTCTGCTTAACATACAAGGCCATGTCAAACCCAGAGCTGTTGGACATGCTACACTTAAAGAAATTCCAATCCCTCAGAGACACATGCTCCAGGGACCTAAACCTTGCCATCACAATAAGCAAAACATGCTGGAGGGATAGGTTTCTGATCCAGAGACTCCCCATACATGGCAAGCAGAGTGCCTCTTTGGCCCTTTTCAAAAGGAACCTTGATGATTGGATGGGAGATAGGAAATTCACCCCGGGGATTATGTCAGTCACCCTGCTAGACAGAGGTCTAGGGAAGTAAATACTTTGGGAAGAAATAGCCAGGGAATTGTTATGGCTAGGCTTGTATAGGCCCCAGGACCAATAGCCTAGTACCAACCTATGAACCTATGACCGCCAAATCATATACCAAATGCACTGTAAGAACATGTACACAAATGCATGGATCTCACCATACCCAATAGAACCAAGATGCTCTCCTCCAAAAAAAGGAAGCCAATCTGGGAGTCCCCTGCCATAAACAAACTCTACAACAGAAGGAAGAAACTGATGCGGAATAAGGTGAAGTCCCAAGACTGGATAAACTCCCTTATTAGCCTCAACAAAAAGTTGAGATCCCTCATCAAATCCTCTACAGCTAACTATGAAAACAGAATTGCAGCAGATAGTAAAGACAACCATAAGGCCTTGTATAGTTATGTAAAGAATTTCCATGGCAATACCCAGATTTGCTCTGAGCTACTGCAAAATGATACCTCCTATACCAAGCCAACAGATATTGGAAATATACTGCCAACTTTACCCCTCTCACCCCCCCCCCCAAAGGACCAATCACAATACCAGTAGATTGCCAGGCACCCAGTATTACTGCTGTACAGGTTAAAACAGCACTGTCCAAGGTCAAGAATACAGCTTCTATGGAACCTGACAATATCCCTGGTTGTGTTCTACATGAACTACAGAGTGAACTGGCACCACACCTGTGTGCCCTGTTCATTCACAGCCTCACTTCAGGTTTTGTCCCTACTGAATGGCACACTGCTGCAGTCCTCCCTCTCCACAAAGGAGGAGTGACTACAGACCCTGGGAACTATTGCCCATTAACCTGACGAGTCTAATATGCAAAGCTATGGAATGCATCATCATGGACCTAATAAACAAGGATATAGGGAAGAGTAGATCATGCCTGCTCAACTTGGTCGACTTCTCTGAGTCAGTCACCAGAGCTGTGGCTGAAGGCAAGGTGGTTTATACAGCCTACCTTGATCTGGCCAAGGTCTTTGATACCATCCCCCACTCAGGAATCATAGAAAAACTCACTACTTACTAAGCTAGGTATCAACCTCTATATCATTAGGTGGGTTGCAAACTGGCTCACAGATAGAACCCACAGTGTGAAGTCCCACAGGGTTCGGTCCTGGGTCCTCTCCTGTTTGGTATCTACTTCTCTGAAGTCCAGGCCAACATGAAGGGACTCTGGCTGACAAAGTTTGCAGACGATTGCAAGTTGGAAGCTATTAATAACTTCCCAAGTGATGTTGACATCTTGCAGAAAGGCCTCACTGAAACCAGTGACTGGTGTCAGAACCATGGCCTTAAGCTCAATGCCAAAAAATGTGTCATCATCCCCTTTGGGAAAAACTTGGTTCCCATGAATTACCACATCGATGGTAGTCCACTGATCACAGAAGGCATTATAAGAGATCTGGGAACACAGTTTGACAGCAACCTCACTTTTGACCACCACATTGCCACTATGGTCAGAATGTCCTTTTATGTGGCACATCTCATTACCAAGGGTTTTGCATCCAGGAGGAAAGAGGTCATTGTCTGCTTCTACTCTTCCCTCATTAGGCCAGTCATCGAGTACAATGCCCCATTTGGCATGTACCTCACTAGACACCTGCAACAACTGGAAAGGCCGCAAAAGTACCTCACAAAGATGATCCTAGGCCTTAAACACTTGTCCTATATGGACAGACTCAAAAAGCTCCAACTATTCTCTGTCTGATATCGCCTACTTAGAGGCAATCTCTGCTTGACCTACAAAGCCATGTCTGACCCAGCTCTGTTAGAAATACTACATCTAAAGAAATCCCAATCCCTCCGTACCACACGCTCTAGAGACCTCATCCTCATTACCCACAATCAACAGAACATGCTGGAGGGACATGTTCATAACCCAGAGACTCCCAATGCTATGGAATCGACTTCCCATACATGTCAAACAAAGCACCTCACTGGCCCTCTTCAAGGGAAATCTTGATGAGTGGATGGGAAATAGAAAATTCACCCTGGGAATCACTCCAGTGGCTTTACTCAACAGAGACACTGGAAACTAATGTTGGGTAGCACGATGCCAGGATAAACATATGGGCTAGGCTTGTAAAGGCTTCAGGGCCATTAGCCTAGTACACACCTATGAACCTGTGAACAATACAGACAAAAAATGATTGACTTAAATAATTGGCTTAGCTTCTGGTGTCAATCCAAGGTGATCCAGTATCTGCCAGCCTTGGAAGACATGATTGACAAACGATGCTGCTTTGCCATAGATGGTCTTCACCTGTCTCCACTAGGCTTTCAGATAATGGCAAAGGCGCTTGCACCCCCCATTGTGCCTTTTATAGGCAATGTCAAAACAACAAAATTTCCAACATAAAAAACTCCATTTGAGACAAAGTCAAAGTTACACTGCTTAATGTTAGGAGCTAAAACAGGAAACTGCACTCCCTGGAAGCACTCCTCTCCTTGGTAGATGCTGATGTCTCTGCAGTCACTGAGCCATGGTTCAAGGCTGCAGAAAGCATCCCAGCCATGCAAGGCTACAATGCCTTTCACATGTTCAGACCCAAAAATGAGTGGAAAAGAACCAAAGCTGCAGGTGTATCCATCTTCATTAAAGCAAAATACACCTTGAGACTGGTTAAACAGTATGACTCTCTTGAGCTACGCCAGGTCCAGCTAACTATAGGTAAAGCACCCCACCACATCACTGCTAGCTACAGTCCCCTGCCATGAACCAAGAGACGCACACCACCTACCTGGAATTACTACAGTCAGTCACTATACAGCCAAACACTTTGGTCGTGGGTGATTACAACTATCCTTCCATCGATTGGGCGACATAAACAAGCACAAACATGCTTACCCTGAGGTTCCTGGACTTGTCAATACAAATGCCCTGGAACAGCTATTCTGCACCCCCAAAAAGGGCTCAACATGGGAGGTCAGTGCATTACTCCCTGTGTGTTGCCATCCCTGGTAAGCTCAGACAATAAATCTGTCTCGTTTGAAGTAACTATCAGACCTGACACCCCCACTGCAGCAAAAAAAGAACTGAAAGTTTTCTCCAAAGTAAACTACAGCCAACTAGGTAGTGATGTAAAAAGTTTCAAACTCCTTGCTAACACAGCCAACAATGACTCCTATGCAGAGGATTACACAAATGTCCTGGTCATAGCCGCACTCTCTAAGGCCAAAAATATGGACTTTATGGGACCAGATAACATCCCTGGCTGCTTATTAAACAATCTAAAACAAGACCTAGCAGAACCAATTGGCAGTGTGTTTAACCTCAGCCTGAGCACTGGCATTGTCCCAGCAGAGTGTAGAACAGCAAGAGAAATCACCTTGCACAAAGGGGTTCCATCAGCTGACCCTGGGAAGTATATACCCATAAGTTTAACCAGCCTTATCTGCAAGGCCATGGAAAGAATCATGGACCTTATCAACAAGGACATACATGACCTTCAAACTTTTGACCCAACCCAATTTGGCTTTGTTAAGGGTAGATCATGCTTATTGAACCTGGTGGACTTCTTTGAGAATGTCACCAAAGCCCTGGATGAAGGCAAAACTGTAAATTCTGCCTATCTTGACATAACCAAGGCTTTTGACACAATCCCCCACTCGGGTATCAATGAGAAACTCTCCCAGCTGGGGATTAACCCACACATATGTCGAATATGCACCACCATAAACACTGTCAGCCTTCTTTTAAAAACAATAGTAATTCTAAGAATAAAAGAATACAACCACCACAGCTGTAGTTAAAATAATTTAATTGCAGGTAAGCACTTTCATATAACACTTCATCAGACCATAAAACAGACATAAATCCAATATATTTAAATACTCATTCCATGCACAGTGATAGTGTCTCTTTTAAACCTCCCCTGAAAACTCAGAGATTGCCTCATTGATTAACCATTTGGGTCCTTTAATTGAATGGATGTTCTTATAGGATGATTAATTAATTAGGTTGTGTACTCAATCAGTATTTAAAGATATTGGATTTATGTCTGTTTTATGGTCAGATTAGCCCATACGTTACAAGATGAGTAGTCAACTGGCTCACCAACAGAATGCATACTGTCAAAGTTGGGGATTCCACCTCTACCAGTAGACCAGTTACCAGTGGCATACCACAAGAATCTGTGCTATGTCCTCTGCTGTTTGGAATGGATTTCTTAGAAGTCCAAGTGAAGGTAGATGGTCTGTGGCTTACCAAGTTTGCTGACTGCAAACTGGGCACAATCATTGAGTCCCCAAATGATGTTAACATATTACAAAAGGGGCTAACACAGACAAATGATTGGTGATAAAGCCACAGACTAAAACTAAATGCAAAAAAAGTGCATTATTATCCCTTTTTTTTTGGCAAAGAGGAAGTCCCTGCAAATTACAATATTGTCAACACCCCCCCAAGCTCAAACTCAGTGGTGCGAGATTTAGGAACACAGGTTAATAGCAATCTAAACTTTGATCACCATGTGTCTGCAGTGTTAAGGAAAGCCTTTTACGTTGCACATCTTATAAGTAAGGGCATCGTATCCAAGACTAAGGATGTTAGAACTCCTCTATGCTTGATCCTAATCAGACCACTAATAAAGTACAATGCCTCCTTTTGCATGTACCTTACCAGACACCTGCAGCAACTGGAGAGACCACAGAGGTTTCTCACTAAGAAAATTCAGGGCCCCCAAAACATAATCTACATGGAACAACTGAAAGCCCTCTCACTGTACTCTATCCTATAGGCTGTTGAGAGGCAACTTGTGCCTAGCCTACAGAGCAGTCTCTGACCCTGCCCTAACTGAAATGCTGCACATCCGGAAATCGAATGAGACAAGAGTCACTCACTCCACAGATCAACCTAGCCTGTGACATTAGCAGAACATGTTGAGAGACAGATATACCCCCCAGAGACTGCTGCTCCTCTGAAATAAACTCCCAATTTACATGAACCAGGGCTCCGCAGTACCTTATTCAAGTGTAACCAAGACAGCTGAATGGGAGACTGTAAATTCACTATGGGGGTGGCACCTGTGTCTCTCATGGACAGGGGCAGTTGGTGCTGCTCATAGACTCACTCTTTGAATAACAACCATCTAACCAAGGTCAGTTAGGGAACATGGGTATAACATGGCTAGGCTTCTAAAGGTCCTGGGGCCATTAGCCTAGTAACCTCCTATGAAAAAGTTTAATATCAGAGAATATTTCATTTTAAATATGATCAACCAAACAAAAGCATTAGGAACAGTAGCACTTCTACAAGGGGATATGACAGTACATGGAACTAACAGACCTGCTTAGAGTTCTACATTATAAACACTGTAGCTAATGCTATTCAAACTACAGTCTCCAATTTTTAGTCCACAGCTGTGAATCTCTCTACTCTGCTACTGGAGGTAATAGCAAATGTATCGCTGGTCTAATTAATGCAATAACGTGCACATTAGAACTCTACAGAGCAGGCAGTTCAATCTAAGATAGCTATTGCTTGACATCTTATTCTTCACACGACTTATCTTTGAGAAGGACTTTCACAAGTGCTCTCTTCAATCCGTGAGCTCACATTAAAAATACAGTTGCACAAGTTTCACTTACCTGTAACAGTAGATGTTCGAAGACCACACTGTCTTACTAGTATATGAGTAGTAGTGCCTTCCTACCCTTCTCCCAGCAGTTTGTTAAAGCTCAGAACTCCTCCCACTGCCTGTTTGTGAGGGTGAAGAACAAATCACATGGCAGGACTGGGAAAGCCCTTCACACTCACACAGTACCCTTTCAGTTTTCTAGGGTCCAACAAGAAGAGCAGATGTAACACAAGCATTGAGAAGACCTACTGTTCCATACGAAATCACATGCACACACACACACATACACACACACACACACACATACACACACACACACACACACACACACACACACACACACACACACACACACACACACACACACACACACACACACCAAGAAAGGTTGCTGAACCAAACTCAAAAGCACCTCCTACAACCATATGTACATCCAACAAAAAATGAGTATGTTGGGAGGGTACTGCCACTAAGGCAGTGTGTTCTATGAACATCTAACTGTACTGTGTTCAACAAACACACTGCCTTCCTGGCATATGGATAGATTCACAAAGCTTACCCAACTGGGTGGAGGAAAGATAAGGGTCCAAGAGCACCTGGAGAATGGTTCTCATGAAGCTTTCACTGGATCTAGGAAAACATCCAGGGTGTACTGCTTCATCAAGGTAAGGACAAAGGACAAGGTGGCTGCCTATACAACACTGCTGGAGTCCACTCCTTTCCAAAACGTCACTGAAGTGGAAAGGGTCCTGGTGAAAAGTGCCTTTACCTTACCTGGATTTGCCATACCATGGTGAGTGTAACAAAAGATAATACTAGACAGCTACCTATGTGCAATAAATTGCTTAGGGACAGTTTGCCTTTTTTTGCCTCAGAAAGAAAATAAAAAGCCTTTCAGCCTTCCTAAAGTGTTTTGTTCTGCCAAGGTAGTACCTGATTTTCCTATGAATATTCAAGATATAAAGTAACATCTAACCCATATACTTAAGTTGCAAAAAGAACACAGGGAGATGAAAAGACTGATAGAAAGTGAAGACTAAAACCACTTTCACCCTGAAAAAAGAATCCCCAGGATTCAGGAAGCCGTATTTTCCATGCAGGAACAGTGTAGGAGCTCCTGCATAGTGCCGTTTTCATGTGCATAAGTGATCCTACACTGTTCTAGCACTGGAAACTGGCAAATATACAAATCACTTCATTTGCTGGTGAAAACCAATCAAATGAGGTGATTTTGTGATTCATCAAGCTGCCAAGTCTCTGTGCTAGAACAGTGTCAGTGCAGAAATGTATTCAGAAAATAACTGAGTACATGTCTGCAACTGACAAAACAGAGGCATGACAGCTCATGGAAAAGCATGTATTATGCACATTAGACATGCCAATGGCCAAATATAAGGCCATTGGCATTAAAAAGTGATTAATTATTATGAAAATTAACATTTTTTTGCCCAATCTTGGCCATTTAAGCATAGGGCAGAGGCACGCAAATGGGATCGTGCCGAAAAACAAAAATGAGAAAAGTCAATTTTAAGTTAATACTGCATTTTGCCATTATAGTCAATGCCATGCAGAATGTAAACAATACCAGGGAGCACTGGTTGTCAATGGGAAAGGGTCCATTTTAGTGCAGTAACTAATGACCTACACACTGGGGTATGCAAATGAGGGGAGTTATACTGAATCATATATTTCTCCAAAGTGTCAGCTTGTACCTAACCGTGTAGGTGCAGCAATACAACAGTGCATGTGTAAGAGCTGAATGACTTCATAAGGGCATGTGTCATACTTCCTGTAAGCTCATTGGAGATCTATGGCCTGTGTTTGCCCTTAGCTAAGCACAGCTAAGGAAGGGGATATGTCAGATGTGCCTGAGCAGTGTGTATATAGCCTAAATGGGTATGCGCACCATGCACTGGGTTTTAAACCAAAGAAAAAAAAAGTAAATGGCAGCACTGTTTACATTTGATCACTGGATATGTGCGGCGTGCCTCGGGGCTTAAATAGGGAGGAACTTGGAAGGGGAAACAGCAGTAGAAAAGCAATAAAGGAGAACTAGCATAGCTGGCAGGTGGAATGTATCAGAAACAGCCAATTACACATGCAGTACCCCAGCACACTACTATAAATTATGCAAACACCCTATAGACTGTTTTTTCCCATAAACTCTACACCACCGGTGTACACAGATGGGGGATTTTTAACTGGAAAAACTAACTAAAAAATGTTAGAGGCTGCTGCTGCTTTACTCCCACAATATGTGCTAGAGACTGAGGGTGGTGAGGAGGAGAATGCTGACAACTGACCCACAGTGAGGAGGAGGAGAAGAGTGTGCAGACCCAGGGTAACCTGCCAGGGCCTACATGAGCTGGAGATAGTGGAGCGCTATAGGGTGGACATGGACATTCTACAGCAAATCATTAAGCTGTGCCAGCCACACCTCACACATCGAACTAACAGAGGGGAACCCATCCCAGTGGATTCCAATGTATGTGTAGGCTTAAGAATACTAGCCACAGGTACCTCCCAAAGACCAACTGGGGATATCATAGGGGTCTCACAGGCATTAGCATCCAGGGTACTCCACCAGGTCCTGGATGCCATGACACCACATCCCAATAAACACATATATTTCCCCACCAGCCATGAAGCTTTGACCAGAAGTATGCATCTCTTCCACCATATAGCAGAATACCCTGAGGTAGATGGTGCTATAGACTGCACGCACATCCACATCAAAGCACCACCCGTTGAGCAGAATAGGGTCAACATAAACCGCAGGGGCTTCCCCTCCATCAACTGCCAGGTCATGTGCGATGAATGTGTGTGCTAGCAGCCCTGGAAGCTATCACGACTCTCACATCTGGCATTGCTCACAGCTGTATCATGTGTTTGCCAGGGGGGACATCCCATATAGCCATCTAGTGGGGGATGCTGGCTATGCACTAGAGCCATGGTTGATGACACCCAGCAGAAATGCACACATACCCGAACAAGAACACCATAATGAGGCACACGCACAAACCAGGATCATTGTAAAGCATGTGTTTGGGATGCTCAAGTAATGGTTCCACTGCCTTGACATATCCGGTGGAACCTTGCAGTACTGTCTAGCTACATGTACACACATGTTCATAGTATGTGCCATGCTACACAATATGATCCTGTGGTAACAGCTGCAGCAGGAACAGCAAGGGGCAGGGCCACACAGCTCCCCAGCATTACCAAGGCCAGCACAGGTACAGAGGGACTCAGGGGAGGAATATCCTGAGCCTGCTCCTGTAAGCAGAAGGAGGCATACCCAGTATTTCCATGCCTTGGCAAAGAGGCAACACATAGCACACACACTGACACTGTAGAGACCCAGGGACTGATACCTCTCTCCAACTTGTACATATAGTAAAAGGGATGCCAAACATGACACTACCTGTACTTTGCCATGTATAGGGAGTGTACTATGTGCATCTGACATAGTCAGCCCTCCAGCATCATCCTCAGTACTGGCCTAGCAGCAAGGTAAGTAACCCATCCTATCAATTACTGACTGGGGTGGTATGTTCTCATACTTGTATGTATGGTGTGGATGCAAGCATGCAAGGGAATTGGGTGGCTGAATGGGATAGTAGCAGACAGCTGACAGCTCTATGGGACAGCAGGAAATTCATAATAAATACTGTTGTCAACATACTAGGCAGCACTACACAAGGTGATAGCTCCCACTGCAGTACATGTGATGGCCCAAATAACTGTATGTCCCAATAGATCACACACATGGATGTCAATGAGGGTCACAAACCCACAACCAGCCTCACCCAGAAGGACAGATGTAGATGAGCATAAAGAAAGGCCGGGCTAAGGCCCCCATATGATGGCAATGGTGAACAGCCTCCTACCAGACCTACACAGACATACTACACCAGGTCTGGCAGGTGCATTTTAGTTCTGAAGGGTAAGAAGTCTGAAACTGAAATTTATGCCATTAAGATCTAACATGTGTACTCTACTGATAGGCCTCCTTTCTGCATGATAGGTCACAATACAATATGAAATGGAGGTCAACAGAGTAACCAAAATACCAGTACAGTCATTGCAAATGTTTAAAGTCTTCATGTGTGCAAACCCCCACAATCACATGTAGAAATGCAGTAACATGTAAGTTTGAGGAATAATATCACTGGAGCACAGATTGCCAGAGCTGTCCCAATCTACATTGTTGCATGTGTACAATATGCAGGGGTCAGTGTGGTAAGTTTGTTATGTGTTTAATATTGCATGGACATGGTCAGCATATGGGCCTGGATGGTTGTGTCTCAGTGGCCTAGGTACAGTATAGTGGATGACAGGGCCATATTCCATCAACTGCAGTGCCAACCACACTGCTTCTCAGCTACACCTATGTCAGCAGTTGTACGTACTCACTGTCCAGATGTCAATATCTGTTACCATCGGAAAGCTGGACATGCCATGAATGGGGGCCCATACATAGAAACAGTACACAGGTGGAAGTAACCTACACAGAGTGTATATAAAATAACTGTCAACTGCACACAACTTTGGAATTATACATTGAGGTTAGCATCACATTAGTTGTCCCTCTAGTATGGAATACTGGTAGTCTGGCCAATCACTGGCAGACCACAAAAGGCACAGTTATAAAGTGATGATAGGCTGCCCATGTCCACACACAAGCCAGCATAACGGGAATGTCCCAGGTATATTTGTGAGTCAGGTACAAGTAGCTTCCATATCAAATATGCACCCAGCTCACCCCACCATCAGCCACAGGTTTATCACAGGTCATATCCTTGCTGTAGGGAATGAGTACAGCATGAACCCATCTCTGTATGGGAATACATACATGATGCTGCATGCTGAATAGGTGTCCAATGCAGGTGTTTCCCTAGCTGTAAGAAACAATCTGACCACATCCAGACCCATGGATCAGTATGAACAGGAAGGATTGACACGAACACTTCAACCACTCACCACTGTCACCCCAGGGTAATCCACTGGCTTGCACCCTAGGAACGTATGACTGACAGAATGAACTGGCCTGCTACAGATGGCCTGCAGCTCTCAAATGGCCTACAGTCCTCTGGCAAAGACCCATGCCTCACCCATAGTGCCAATGTGCAGAATGTCAGGGGGTCCTAACTAACAACCGAAAAGTAAACCGAAAACAAATGCAAGGTCATGTTGACAAATTCCCGTAGCATACCTCCTCATGTCCTACTGCAACAACTGTGGACCTGGCCATAAATTCTACTGGGATAAAAGCCCAACTACAGGGATACCTCTGAGATATTGCTTACATAATGTTAGGAAGAGGAGAGAATAACAGAGGGTGGATGTAGAAGCATGGGTGTCATGGAGTGTGTGAAGTCTGAAACTCTAATGTCCACCCATACTACCCCCTGACTGCAAACCCATGAATTAATAGCCACAAAACTGCTTGTAAACTACAATGTGAAGGTAAACTGACCAGATATGTGAGTCCTGCCTATGGATAACCTGGGTGTGTCTGTACAGCTGAGAGGTATGGCCCCAGCAGGATATGGCCATTCCATGAAGTTGACAAAAGCACAAGAAGAGGATCCCCAGCCAACATACTAACAAGGTACTGGACCATTTACACAGAACCAGCAGTCTATTGTCCATAGTTACCCCTTCGCAATGGCAGGAGAGTGCCAGAATGTGCAGTTTATATGCCTCAGAATATTGGCCTCAGCTGCATCCATCTTGTATTTCCCTGGTAAATAACTGTGGGCAAAGAATAATAACTGTCAGTAGTTGATGACATGATACATCACAGTGTAAAACAGTACATATGTCAGAAAATCTATGTTACAACCAACCATGTTACACAAGTAGCACAGACAGCAATAGTTACAGTATCCACATATGTTATGCTCATTGTGTCTCTATATTGGCAACCTATCTACAGATATCCTGCAGAAACAGTTTACTAGGTGTAGCTGTAGCACACTAAACCCTGAACTGGAGTCCAACCATCCCTGGAATGGATGCACACACTCAATACAGAAGGTCATACTGGTCATGGTACTACACTCGGAGAAATGAAGCCCATGTCTGACAACACAGTGGACTACAGATATTGGTTATTTGCAGATGTCTGTGCACACACACACACACACACACACACACACACACACACACACACACACACACACACACACACACACACACACACTGGATAGGAATACCCACACATATCTAAGGCCAACATAATATAATATGCCAAACATACACACATAGAGATGTGGGGAAGAGAGAAACAGGCAGCGACAGAGAGAATCCCATTATGAGGCCTTTCCCACCCAGTACACATCCCATTGGCCTATATCACATGATGTGCTGAAGTCATTCACTGCAGAATTACTTTGATTAGCCCTCAGCCCTATAGTCTCAGTGATGCTCATGATAACTGTGTAACACTACAGTACAAATAAGTGTCCATGTAGCAGTTGTAATCTCAGTCCTGTCAAATGTAAAGTTGTGTGTGTGAGTGTGTGTGTGTGCGTGTGTGTGTGTGTGTGTGTGTGTGTGTGTGTGTGTGTGTGTGTGTGTGTGTGTGTGTGTGTGTTTCTGGATGAATGTGGTTGAGGCCATTCACACTCACCACACTACTCTTACCCCTCCTTTAGCACTGCTGCTGATGTCACTCACCTTCAAATATACCTTTGGAGAGTTCTCCGACATAAGCTCTGTGGCGCTTACGATAACTGCGTAATGCTATAGTGTAACAAACTAGTTAGGTAAGAGTCCTAACCTTATCCTGACATCTGTGAAAATGTGTGTGTTTGTGTGAGAGAGTATGTGCCTTTGTGGCCATTCACACTCACTACACTTCCCTTACCCCTCCTTTAGCACTGCTGCTGATTACACTCACCTTCAGAGATACCTTTGGACAGCTCTCCAACATATAAGCTCTATGGTGCTTGGGATAACTGTGTAATACTACTGTGTTGCAAACTAGTTAGGTAGGAGTCCTAATCCCAGTCCTGGCAACTGTAAAAATGTGTGAAAGAGTGTGTGTCTTTGTAGAGACCTGATTTTGTGGCCATTCACACTCACTACACTTCCCTTAACCCTTCTTTAGCACTGCTGCTGATGTCACTCACCTTAGAGGTATGTTTGGACACAGTTCTACCTGTAATCTCTGTGGCATGCGTGATAAATGTGGAACAATGTAGTAGCAATAACTACATAGTTAGGGGTTTGAATCTCATGCCTGGCATGTGTGTACATATATGTGTTTGTACCTTAAAGATTTTGTCCCCATTTACACCCAGTACACTTCTCAGTGCCTGATTTTAGCAGTCCTGCAGATATCATTCACCGAAGTACCTGTTGGCAACCCTAAACCTTGTAAGGTCAGTGGTGTACGTAGTAAATGTGTAGCATAAAGGTCTGAAAACATAGTTAGATAGAAGTTTGAACCTTACTCCTGGTAAATGTAAATGTGTGTGTAGGGTGACATATTTTGTGAAATCTCTCACCCACTACATCACTCAATGCCAGTATTTACAGGTGCTGGTGATGTTCCTCACCTTAGAAGTACCTTGGGACAACATCCATCCTATAAGCTCTGTGGCACATGCGATAAATGCGCAACATTGTATTAGCAATTCATAGCTAGGTAGGGGTCTGAAACTCAGTACTGGAAAGTGTGTGTGTATCTGTCATCAGTATCCTGTGTGGGGGTTGGTGTGATTGCGTAATAACAGGATCCATGGGGGGTGGGTTTTGCTAAATTATTATATTGAGGACCTAGTATATGTCCCAATGTCCACATTACAAGGCCAACAGTTGTCAGACACCATAGAGGTTGGTGTAGATAATCCACAGCCCTAAATGTGTACTGCCATATGCAATAACTATGTGAAAGTGTGAATTAATTAACAGTATAGGCAACCCTTCTAATACTCAGAGACCACTCTCCACCACTCTCCACCCATGAATCATACACAAACACACTTGATTAGGCAACAACCACTATATCAGCAGTTCTCCTGCAAATTGCCTCACAGATAGTACCCACGGTGTGATTGCAGTGGACTCCATGTCAAACTGATGACCAAACATGACTGGTGTCACACAGGGTATGGATCCATGTCCTCTCATGTTTGGGATCTACCCTTCTGAGGTGCATGAGAACACAAAGGCACCCTGACTGATAATGTTCGCATACAACAGTAAGGTGGGTGGTAGCATTCCCAATTTATGTGATGTTGACATCATGCCCAAAGGCCACTTGACACCTATGACTGTTGCCAGAACCCTGGACATTGCCTCAGTGCCAATAGATGTGTCTCACAAACCAAACAAACGAGTAAAAAGCTATGAAGGCAACGACTCCAAAAAGCAAGGAACAGGCAGGATGTCAAATAACCCCTTTTAATACTTGAGCGCTTTCGGCAAAGGAAAATTCCCTCGCCTTCTTCAGACAAAATTAAAACAATTAAAGGCTTTGATTGCCATGTCAAATACATAAATTAATAATGACATCACAATGATTTTCCCACATTTAAAGGCATATTAAATATTGGCATTAAAACACCATTTACATAGAAAAGTTGGCTAAAAATAAAAGCCAATCACTTTTTAAAAAAACATTCTATACTAAATTCATAAACTAAAATGTATATATTTAGTTAAACTAAGGCAAAAGGGCAGATAAATCACCAAGCAGGAATTCAAATTAATTATAAATACATAAATGAATACTTTGAAGCATGAAAAGTGACCATGTATATGAAAAGTGCATAAATGCACATGTATAAAATGTATTACTCAAACCCATGTTTATGACATGGTGTATATAATGCATAAAGTGCTGATCAGATACAAATATTATGTCAGTACTATATAATGCATGTTTATATAAAAAATCCAAAAATTAATAATACTACTAAAACACAACTTGTACTCATACAAGTGGATAGCACAACAACATCATTTCTAAATGTATAAATACATATGTCTATAAATTTATAAATTTATAAACATATTTATCAGCATATTTGTAAATTCAGGGAATTAACTATGGGTATAAATAGATGAACAAATAGAATGATTTTGATTTTATTTTTCATTTTTCATCTATTTAATGCCATCAATTTCAAAAAACATTTAATGGACAGTATTTCATTGAGTCCAGGAGGTGTGTAGGCTGCAGTACGTATCTGCCAAAAAGCTTCTTGCTCTTCTAGTCTTAACTGCCACGGCCCTACTCTGATGTGTGGCTGAACCTGATAGATAGCCGCAAAATGGAAACAATGCTCTAAATTATTATGTATATGTTTTGCAAGAGCATTGTTCAGATCACCTCTATTAATAGCGTATATATGTTCATAGATTCGTTTTTTTAGTGGTCTATCGGTTTTTCCTATGTAAAAAGCTGGACACTTTTTACATAATGCCGCATAGACCACTCCATTAGAATTACAATTGAAAGAACCTTGGATAGTATACTTTCTACCAGCCATATCTAAAAAAGAACGGACTAAAATGTGTTTACAATAATGACATATACCACATCTTCTCATGCCTAATCCCTTCTTGTTAATCTTAGTTCTTTCTAGTAGTTGTTTGAGATTCAGGCCAATGTAATCTTTGGTTTTTCTCCCAAAAGTTTAATCAACTGTTGGTCTTCTATGATAATCTTCCAATTCTTAAACATGATGTTACTAATGGTGTAAGCATCGATGCTGTAAGTAAAAAGAAAGCTGGTATTAAACCCTGTGTCATCCTTGCGACTTTTCACAACTATGTTACCCCCACAAAGTAATGGTTTAAAATGTCCAGATTCTCTTTTAATATAAACCTCTTGTTTTATATTCTCTACAAAACAGTGTGGGTAGCCCCTTGTTGAAAACATAGATTGTATATGATCACATTCGTTTCTGAAATCAATTATATTAGACACCATTCGGGCCGCCCGTACAAATTGTCCCTTCACTACGCTCTTTTTTTGATGTATTGGATGGGAACTGTTAAAGTGAAGGTAGTTGTTAGAAAAAGTGGGTAAATGCGTAGTAAATGTGTAGCATAAAGGTCTGAAAACATAGTTAGATAGAAGTTTGAACCTTACTCCTGGTAAATGTAAATGTGTGTGTAGGGTGACATATTTTGTGAAATCTCTCACCCACTACATCACTCAATGCCAGTATTTACAGGTGCTGGTGATGTTCCTCACCTTAGAAGTACCTTGGGACAACATCCATCCTATAAGCTCTGTGGCACATGCGATAAATGCGCAACATTGTATTAGCAATTCATAGCTAGGTAGGGGTCTGAAACTCAGTACTGGCAAGTGTGTGTGTATCTGTCATCAGTATCCTGTGTGGGGGTTGGTGTGATTGCGTAATAACAGGATCCATGGGGGGGGGGGTGGGTTTTGCTAAATTATTATATTGAGGACCTAGTATATGTCCCAATGTCCACATTACAAGGCCAACAGTTGTCAAACACCATAGAGGTTGGTGTAGATAATCCACAGCCCTAAATGTGTACTGCCATATGCAATAACTATGTGAAAGTGTGAATTAATTAACAGTTTAGGCAACCCTTCTAATACTCAGAGACCACTCTCCACCACTCTCCACCCATGAATCATACACAAACACACTTGATTAGGCAGCAACCACTATATCAGCAGTTCTCCTGCAAATTGCCTCACAGATAGTACCCACTGTGTGATTGCAGTGGACTCCGTGTCAAATTGATGACCAAACATGACTGGTGTCACACAGGGTATGGATCCATGTCCTCTCATGTTTGGGATCTACCCTTCTGAGGTGCATGAGAACACAAAGGCACCCTGACTGATAATGTTTGCATACAACAGTAAGGTGGGTGGTAGCATTCCCAATTTATGTGATGTTGACATCATGCCCAAAGGCCACTTGACACCTATGACTGTTGCCAGAACCCTGGACATTGCCTCAGTGCCAATAGATGTGTCGCCATTCCCTTTGGGAACACCATGGCTCACATGGAGTAATACATTGGCTGTGTGATTGCAGTGGACTCCGTGTCAAATTGATGACCAAACATGACTGGTGTCACACAGGGTATGGATCCATGTCCTCTCATGTTTGGGATCTACCCTTCTGAGGTGCATGAGAACACAAAGGCACCCTGACTGATAATGTTTGCATACAACAGTAAGGTGGGTGGTAGCATTCCCAATTTATGTGATGTTGACATCATGCCCAAAGGCCACTTGACACCTATGACTGTTGCCAGAACCCTGGACATTGCCTCAGTGCCAATAGATGTGTCGCCATTCCCTTTGGGAACACCATGGCTCACATGGAGTAATACATTGGTGGTAGACCACTGAACAGTGATACTGTTATAACAGAATGGGAAACACAGGTTGACAGTCAGCTGCCTGTTGACCACAACAGTGCCACTGACATCAGAAAGTACTTTTATGTGTTACATCTTCTGACTGAGTGTGTGTTATCCAGCAAGTAAAAGGACATGGCACCCTGTTCCATCCCCTCAGTAGCGCAATCAATGTGTACAGTGGCCCTTTTGCCATGTTCCCCACTAGACACCTGCAACAACTGTAGAGTCTGTAAATGTACCCCACAAAGGGAATACCATGCCTTATACACATGCCCTGTATGGACAGACTCCAATAACTCCAATGAATCCCTGTATCATACTGTCTATGTAGGTGCAATCACTACCTCAGTTACATAGCCAGGTCTCACCAAACTAAGTCAGGAATGCTATTTCTGAAGATACCAGTCTGTCCACACAACATGCCCCAGAGACCTCAAGCACACTTCCACACTTAAAAGAACATTCTTGTGGGACATGTGCAAAACCCAGACACTGTCCATGTTATGGAATATAAATCACATACATGCAAAGCAGTGCACATCACTGGCCACACACAATAGAAATCTGGATGAGTGGATGGGGAATACAATACCCACCCCTGGGGACCACTGCAATGACTATACTCCTGATCTACACTGGGGACTATTTTCATGTGGCCTGATGCCAGGGTATTCCCTTGGGCTAGCCTTGTAGAGCCTTCAGGCCCATTCACCTACTACACACCTATGAAACAATGAACCTATGGATCTCAGTACTGGCAAATATGTGTGTGTGTGTGTGTGTGTGTGTGTGTGTGTGTGTGTGTGTGTGTGTGTGTGTGTGTGTAGTAATCTCAGTGTATTTGGTTGATGAATATCCCCTATGGCTGTGGTTATTAGCAATCTGAGGTATGCCCAAACCACAACACATGCCATTCTCCATTCATCAAAATATATCTATGCACAACCCTCAGCCCTATCATCTGTGAGGCATATGCAATCACTGTGTTACAGACTGGGGATTTTTGTGCACATACTGTACCCTGCCTATGACATGGTTTATGTGTTACTACACTGCCATATCCCATGGTCGTGTTGCAGGGCCACATCCTGGTGACACACAGACGCCTAGAACAGAAATGGGATACAGCATGTGCGAACACATTCACTCAGCACTTTACTTGTGGGGGGAGAGAGGGGTAAAGCTGGCACTGAATGTGTTGCCAAGACTGCAGCCAATATCCGTTGTCTCAGGATAGGTATTAGCATTGTGCAGCAACTCACAGCACTTGTGTTTAATGCTATGGAGGTTGTTGATGTAGCTATCAAAGGCTGTTGTGATTGTCATCAGTGTCTGCTGCATGTCTGCCATCATATATGGCTGTAGGGGATTCCATGAGGGATCCAAATTTGTGTTAGAGGCTAATAAGGGAGTTCGACAGTCATGGGACACAACCTTTTTCTGCAACAGTGTCCTCCTTCTGATGTACACTTTAGTAATGGCAGGGGACCATCACAATGTCTCCCAGTGTTTGGAGGACAGTGTCTGGGTTCTGTTGGCTCTGGCTAGTACCATGCATTCATGTACCTGTTTGTACAGTGCATATGTGTATGATTCCACAGTCATGCGGCTATTCCCCATTGCCAGGGGTGCAGTGAAGACATCCACCCCTGTTTTCATGGCTGCAAAGTCTGTTTTGGAGAGGTTTTGCAAGGTGGTTACCTTTGTGGGGGGTGTGGATGACATGTTGAGTTCCATGTTGATTACAGCCTGTGTGGATCTCACCATGCAGAAATTTACATCTGTGGATGAGCAACAGTCCCATATTTAAGTAGTCAACACAGGTCAAGGTTGTTGCATCGTCTACTGGGAGTCAGTATGAGCTGGTCCAGGGCATTGGAAATGATGAATCTCAGAAGTGTTGGGCCACTGTACTGGTGCTTGGCTACTTTCCCCAGGTGATTGAGGGGTAGTTGAAGACTCATACTATATCAGTGTTGCATTGGACCATCATAGATGGCAGGGTGTTGAGGAATGTGCATTGAAAGTCTAGGGACATAGATGTGGACCCATAGCAGGCTATGGTCTGGATTGCCCTATTACCCCAAGGCAGTTGTACCAGAAGTATCTCCAGTGCGTTATGCTGGGATACTAGCCTGGAGGTGTTCCTAGCCATAATGAATATGGAGACAACATCACCTGTGGAGGTGTGGTGTGGTCCATATCTGGGGGCTGACAGCTGTGGAGTGCATCATAGCCTGATACTACAGATCTGCTGTCTGCTGCTGTGAACCACCTCTCCATTACAACAGACATGTGTCCTCCACTCCGAGTGCTTTGAGTGACTGCATCCTGACAGTTAGATGTCTACTGTTGAACAGCATGACCCTCAGATTGCATACATGTCTAGCTGTTATGGTGGTAATTACATTAGGAACACTGCCTAATAATGCATCATAGGGGTGGCAAGACATTTAGCCAGTATCTGGAAACCCAGCGCTGACAGATGTAGGACATCTGTGGCAAGTCATTGGGTTCTGTCATTCATGTCATTGCAAGCAGAGAGGTACTGGATCCCCTGAGAATGACACAAAACACATAAGCCAATGTTGCAGTCAGTCATCTGTTGATACTACTGCAACATCATTCTGGATGATGGTGGTACACTGCTCAGGGCTACTGTCACACCTGCCTGGACCACATAATCAGAGAGTTTTACCATGTCTCTTGTCATGTAGTCCAGGGATGTGTGTCCCAAGTCATTCACACCCACATGGATACAGAGTGATACAGGTAGTTGTTGTAGAGTGCCATGACTGGCTGTGTCATGTGTTGGATGCTGACATGTGATAGATATTTGGCTGTTACCCACTCCATATTCAACTTAGTGAGTGGGATATGTGTGTGCCTCAGTATTGAGTTACCCATGATCACTGTATTGTGCAAGGTGGTTAGCCTTAGCAGCTTAGGTTGAGGGGCACACTGTGTAGGTTAAATATGTGTCCCTTGGCATGTGGCATGTCACAGTGTCTGAGTGCATGTCTGTCTTGCTGGTCTGTGTTGTTTGGGTAAATGCCCATTGAGTGCCCCTGAGAAGGTGGGTGTGTGGCTTTTCACTGTATGTTATGGCTGTCAAAGTGGGTGTCATAGTGAGCTATGTGTTCCACATGGTGTGGTGCAGGTGTTGATTTATCCTCATGACCTGCTAGTCCAATCTTTGCTGGAGACTGTATATGTCCATATTGGGTGATATATGCGTAACTCTCACAGGTCTGAGTGTTTGGAGTTTAGAGGGGAGGGTTGTCTGTGTACATGAGGCAGTGCCTCAGAATGGACAAGTGCACCAGGATAATGGGTGAAAGCACAGATGACTGCCCTTCAGACATGCCAGGAGGGGTGGACATAACTAGTAAGTACTGGGGCTACATCTGTGATGAACGAGTACTGTTGATGGCTCCCAGGTGTGCCACACTTCTTGATACAATAACCTGGTGAAGTGCCAAGCCATAATGCTAGATGAAGTACAGGACAGAAATAACTAGCATGATGTAAGGGTGGAACAGAAGGCAGACTGTCTACCACCTGTAATACTTTACCACAGCTGTGCAGTTATCAGCAGCTTTGGTCATGTGAAAGTACAGTAAGCTCTGTAGCACATGCGGTAACTGCATAACAGTATAGTAGACATAACTATATAGGCAGGAGTTCTAATCCCAATACTGGCAACTGTGTGTGTGTGTGAATCATTTACTGTCTGGCCTATGCCATTTTTGACTTGTGTACTAGTCTTCACACTTCCCCTCACCCCATCTAGTAGTCCTGTTGATGTCATCCACCTTAGAAGTACCTTTTGAGTAGGTTCATAGGTTCATAGATTAGTACTAGGCTAACTGCCCTTGCGAGCCATTTTAAGCCTAGCCAATTATCCCTCGTGAGACTCAAACCCTGCACCTTGTGTTTGTAAGGCAAACACCTTACCCATTAGGCCTCCCTCTCAATCCCATTGGGAAATGCATCAACTCTGCGGCGCGTCTGATAACTGCGTAGCACTATAGTAACAATAACTAGATAGGCAGGAGTTTTAATCACCCTACTGGCAACTGTTTGGATGTGTGTGTGTGTGTGTGTGTGTGTGTGTGTGTGTGTGTGTGTGTGTGTGTGTGTGTGTGTGTGTGAGAATCATGTAGTGTGTGGGTTACACCATTTTTGACCTGTGTACTACCCTATACACTTCCCCTCACTCCAATTTAGTAGTCCTGTTGATATCATCCACCTTAGAAATACCTGTGGAATAGCTGGAAATGTATAAGCTCTGTGGCGTGTCTGATAACTGTGTAGCACTATAGTAGGAATACCAACATAGGCAGAAGTTCTAATCCCAATGCTGGCAACTGTGTGTGTGTGTATGTGTGTGTGTGTGTGTGAAGATTATAGCTTGTGTGGCTTATACCATTTTGATGTGTATACCATACACGGCTGGTGACTACCTCCAGCTGCGATTACTTTATATAGTGTGGTAACAGCATTTGCCTCACATGCAGCAGGTTAAACCATTGTACAGTCCTCTGTACAGATGAGTCTAAAATATCCATATGTTTTCAACCTATACATGGTCGGAAGTGGTCTGTGTGCCTTAACAATGCCCATGTATATGATATTATAGCCAAATAGGCCACAGTGTGTGTACTGACACATATGGCAGAATGAGGTATCATACCTGACTGAAACATTGTGCTGGTACGACGTTTGCCGCCCTCACAGGTGGCCAGCCTTGTAGGTGCAATACATGACTCCAGATGCTTAGTTTTACAAGTGAACTGTTCCTGTTATGAGTCACATTAAAGGATAGAAGAGTTGTGGACTGACGTATTGTGGGCCTAATTAGTATGTCCCAGGAACACCTTACATCTTAACAGGGGTGTGTACACAATTTATATCACTAATGTGTCACACATGTCCCTACCTTAGGCCATTTGTCCAGCCCATTTTGCTGGCCGCTATCCAGACGTCTTGGCACTGACAAGTTGTGAGGTATGCTACAGGAATGTTGAATTCACATCAGATAGGCCCCAGCACAAGTGAACATGCACAAAAAGCAATATAGCTAATACATAAAGCAGTGTAGCTGTTAATGATGGTTGTGTGCATGGTAAATTGCATGCCCTTCACATGCCTAGGGTATTGCTAAGCAACAACAGAACAATGTCATGCTCACCCGCTTCAGGCTGCTGTCCCATATGCAGACCAGAGGGTCCTAGCTGGTTGTGAGAGGGAGTTCTTATCAGCAAACTCACATGTGGCCTTGGTACAGGATGGATGCAGCATGTCTGCACATCTACAGTACTAACCCCAATAATACACAATGTCCTGTCAGCACCATAGATGTGCACCCCTGCACATTAGAAAACCCCATCCACAACTGCAATCGGACCTGACACATGGCTGTAGATACAATACAGATACATGTATTTCTGATACATTAGTGTACTAATCCCCACTGGGTCCTTACCTGCACAGTCCTCATCCAGTGTGTGTGTGTGTATAACCCACCTCCACAATGCTTCCCTCAGCTTCATGGCTTGTGCATTGGGCAGGTGCCCCAAGTTTGGGGAGAAGCTCCTCGGTGGGTGTCAGTGGGGGCTGGAAGGCTGGGCCCCCACCTGTGGCTAGCTGGTCCCTCGCTACAGCAGCAGCTCATTGACAGGCATGGCGGATGAGGTTAGTGGCCCAATGCTGCACATGCTCATACGTTCTGCTGTGCAGGCCGACATAATTTGCCCTGTGGAACAGTGAGGTCCTTTCATGCACATTTTCTGCTCTCTATACAAATAACAGGGCATATTATCCAATCATATATTGGGTAATGATATCAGTTTCCCCAACACAGAATGCTGGAAGGTGAGCCGTCTGCATGTTACCTGGAAGACATAAACAGGAAAATGGTCAGAGGACCTCATACTGCTGTCAAAGTGCACATCAACAGTGGATATTATTTGCAAATAATCCACACTGCACCATAACCCGCCAAGCTATCATGGCTATAGCAGCTTGCATTACACTCCAGGTCCTGAGCTATCTTATTCCCTCCAATGTTAGACACTTGATTGCATAATCCTCTATTCTCCATTCATTTCTGTGTAGAGAGCTGACAGTGGCCATCTTCCATGTGGATGGTGTGCAGATGGTGGCAGGTATGTTTGACTGTGGTGTGTGATGGAGTTGTGAGCACATGCCTGAGTTCATGTAGGAGGCAGACAGTAATGTTATTATGCCCCATGGAGATATGCTGTTGTTGCTATCAGTAGGCACTATGTACATGCTCACCATTGCTGAGGGGAGGAGCGTGGTTGATGTGCATATCTCCCTGTACAACTGGGGTGGACAGGGTGGAGATGTTCCCATCTAACCTGTGTGATGTAGGTTGCCTATATCCATGGCATATCCATGGCATGTATGTATGAGGTGTCCTTTACCCCCAGTACAGGGTGAATTGTGTTGTTTCCTCTGAGACTTACCACATATGTGGAGACATATTTGCAATTGTCCTTGGTGGTGTGGATATGTCTGATTTGTATTCATAGTCAGCCTTACAGGAAGTCACATGTGGACTAACATGCTTGCTCAGATATAGGTGGACTTGCTTCCAGGTTGTTGCCTGCACC
Organism: Protopterus annectens; assembly: GCF_019279795.1. Classification (NCBI taxonomy): domain Eukaryota; kingdom Metazoa; phylum Chordata; order Ceratodontiformes; family Protopteridae; genus Protopterus; species Protopterus annectens. The sequence continues at coordinate 669,017,258 of NC_056727.1, read as the reverse complement.
TATGTGTCCCTGCACAGCCAATGTAGCAACCTATTATGTGGTTTGTGTATTGCTGCTGTCCACCAAAGGGGATGAGGCTGGTTATACAGGTCAGGTACTGCTGAGTCCATATAGCTATAGTGGTTATAAAGGGCACACTACCCTGTTACAATGCCTGGTATTTGTACAATTGAAACATGACACCACAATAACTCATTTCAAAACAATTCCCACCTGTACTGTGACCTATAGCCTGTACAATTCAATTGAAAACATAACAATCTGGTCTGTGAAAACATATGGAAATAATAATCAGTATAATAGCCAGTTGAATGAGTGTGCACACCCTTAAACTGATATGTTGTGTATGCACCTCTTGAGATAGTTACAGCAATCATTTGTCTTGGTTTGGACTCTAACATCATAGCACATCTTCACTTGGCAATAGTTACTCACCTTCCTAGAAAAAACTTTGATTGTATTTCAGTGGAATTGTACAGGTTAGGGGTCACATTCAAGATGAGAATCATTATGAAATGATCTTCTGTGGTCTCATTATCATACAGCACAAAACCTGGCATTCCAAAAGGGGTGTGTACACTTGTGATATCCACTATATATAGGTGTTGATATAGCTGGTAGTGGTAGGCATGGACAGAGGGTCATAACACAGTTGGACACTTCTCCGATTAATACCTGATAATCATGCCTACTCTAGTATCTATATCAGTGTCAGGGCAATGCAACAACCAATAGCTGTACACATTTATGTCTGTTGTATGCACTGACACTATTACACACATATGCAACCTGCATAACCTATGAACCTGACTGCTTGAAACCCATGTGATTAGTTTTGTGCCTTCCAGCTGAACATATGCAAACATACATGTGCTTAGGGGATACCTGGTATACATTTATGCTCTATGTTAGTATGGCACACTGTATTTATAGTCTTGCTGCTCAATCATACTTCTCAACCTGTTATAGCAGTACCGTATGTCTGGAAAATGGCACACATAAATGGGTGTCAAAAGGGGCAGCAGTATTGATACTTTATTAATATGGCTGCACCATACATTAGTACGTTGATTGCACAGTAGACATTGACATCACTGTGATAACCTGGAAGATGTCCAACAGTCATAAGTAGGCTATTATGTTACAGTGTCATTCCTCACAGACCTGCCAATGGTTTGGCTGACATAACACAGGTATATGTGTATGTGACTACAGATATCAGTCACAAATGTGCTTATTGTTTAGCAGAACACTGTACAGTTGAATGTTATTAATTGAATATATCACATGCAGTTCAACACACATGCCTGCAACTGAACTTTACTATGCACATGCCCTATATAGGTTGCTTAGCTTTACAAGACAAACATGAGTCATACTTATATTCACAGGTAACATGGATATGGACAACGTTCCATTAACTGGCCTAGCAGTGGCACAGTTACAACTGTTTGACAGACACCCCAGCGGTTTTCATGTATGAGCTGTCCTTTCCCACGGTGAGTCAGGTTCCAAAGCTGTGATCCTACCTCACAACTTCTCAGATCATCACATCTGGACAAAGCCTAAAATGATGGGGGGATAAAAAGGGACAGACTTTAAATATTCCTGTTACAAACATAGGAAGCTTGTAAAATTATACATTTTGCATTGCCATGAATATTCTTAAGGATGTGGAGTCTTAAACTCAAGTGTTTGTCTTTACTTGATGACTTAAATCCTCAGCTATTTGCCAGAAAAGTACAGATTTTAGGAAGAACAGACAAAAAACTATGATGGGAAAATCTGGACATTCTGTGAATATCTGTACAGTTGGTATGTCTGTGATCTCTCCCACTGCAGAGAGGGTCAGATGCTATGGCCATAGCAGCTGTTCAGCAGGACATTAGTACAGCAAGTTTTGTTGGGACATATATTCCTCCAAACCATATTTCCATTATCACAGACCAAATACTACATTCAATTACATGCTTACATGTTCCAAATACCTTTTTTTCTTTCTTCTCTTTTACAGTTTTATCTGTTTTCTCTCTCTTTCTCTCTGTGCACTACAGGGATAGAGCTGGTTTGAAGAGGTGGCAGCATGGCTTTTGTAGGTGATGCTCATGACCAGGTGATGGCCTGTGAACCTATTGGGGTTCCCCACTTGCTAACTGCATGTAGAGCAGCTGTGTAGTTCTTCCAATAGCCAATGCTATGGCAACACACTCCTATAATTGAGTACTCCATGTGGGCATTGGCCCTTTCCCTTACTTGTGAGGAAGACATTCTGGAGTTGTGTGAGATACTACCTCTTACAAGACTTAAGGAGACAAGCCAACTAAATGGTGGAGAAGGTGCAAGACTTAGGGGCAGAATGTGAGTATTGCTGTTTTAAGTTTGGAATATTGCTAGTTTAACATGGTTCCTCTGAACATGCTACTTCTGCATGGGTTTCAGTCTGACAAAGTTCTGTCTCTGCATAGCTGTCAACTGTAGGGCCATCCACATAATGGCCACAGGTTAGCCTGTTATGTTTGGTCTGCTCCCTAGACAGGTGTTGTCCTTGACAAATCAGTAGCATACTCTGGTGATTGATTTATGTAAATGGTAGCATCCATTTGTTTTTCTGACTTTATATCCCTCAGAAAAGATATGTTACAACAAACCCTGTAACACCAGCAACTTTCTCAGTGTATAACAGCAATATTTCAAGCATGCCCATATATTTGGGCCTCTGTCCAGCAATTATGTCAGGCTTTGTCCAGATGTCATACAGTAGCAGGTTGATAGGTATACTGGTCTATCATTATTTAGTGCTGTCATTCCTGTTGAGGGGAAAGGCTGGGAAATATGTTGAAGTCTGTACAATCAAGAGGTTGGTGTATAGGAATGCTCTTAGATGCCCATATAACATATTTTATGTGGGGGACAGTAACACATGTTTTAAAACGAGGCTGTCAGAACATGTGAGACATATTACTGATAAGAAATATGACAGTTCTATAGCCATACATTTGAATAAATCTCATCATGGGGACAATAGTGGGTTCCAAGGTACTCTTTTTGAAAAGGTCTATTCCTCAGTTTGATGAAACATTCATAAAAGGACAATTGTTATGTACAGACTCAGTGTATTCATATTAACTGTGATACTTTATCCTGTAGGAGGTTAAACGAGGAGTGTAATTGGAGGCTGTGTATTTAATTATGTAATTAAGTGTTTACTGCTTCTTGTGATTAAGGCATGTATTTCTGGTAATGTTTTACTCATTGAAGGCTTTGGCCAAGACATCAGAGTATAATAAAGATGTGTGAATTACTGTCTGGTTGTATTTCTCTTTGCTATTTTCAGACGTTTTATTTGTTTTGCTAAGAGGTTGTTGTATGTCTGGCCATTGTGTATGGCTTATCATGATTTTGTAGCAGTGTACTGTTAACTTATTTATTTGGACTGTTGGGGGCAGATGTGAGTGTCATGGCTGCTTTTGTGCATGCTGTCCCAGTTATGGGTGGTCTATCAGCAGCATATGTTTGTATAGGCATTTTGTGACATGTAAGTGTATATATATATATATATATATATATATATATATATATATATATATATATATATATATATATATATATATATATATATATATGTGTGTATATATATATATATATATATATATATGTGTGTGTGTGTGTGTGTGTGTGTGTGTGTGTGTGTGTGTGTGTGTGTGTGTGTGTGTGTGTGTGTGCATATATATATATATATATATATAATGTATGTATGCGGCGGTTAAACAAGGTTAAACTATTCGGGCCATCTAAATTCCACTTTTCAAATTTTCCCTTAGAACTACCTTCCTTGAGCTGTACTGCTGATCTAACCAGCATATCCTATAACTGAAAAGTTCATCTCTACTTGATTCCCAAGTAGACTATTCTCTATCTGTAAAGCCTAGCACTTACTCCTACAGTACTTGCACCTTGATAAAGCACTCTTATTATAGATAGTACCCCACCAGCCTAAAACCCACTTCCCCCGGAGTCCTTTGAAAGTCTCTTTATCTACTACTTCTAGTATGTCGAGGGATCAGTTGCTAGTGTCCTCTCCAGCTCAACTGGTGAGCCTGGGAATATTGAGGCAATGTTACAATTGCCTCATGTACACAGACAATCCTCTCCTTCTCCCACAAAACACAAATACATGTGAGAGATGCAACTATATGGCCAAACTGGAGGCTGAGCTCTCTCAACATAGGACTGGCAAGACCAGACAGGAGGAGAAGGTAACCACACACAATACATACCCAGTCACACATGGTACCATCACAACTTCAAATCATACACATACTCACACAAAGACATACTCGGAGGCTCTGATCAAAAATTTACCAAAACAGCAGAGGCCACCAAAGCAGACACCCAAACAACTACCACCTCATGACCCAACACATGCAACACATAGACCACACAGTCAGAGTGTCAAACAGACACAGCCCTTAAGGCCAAACAAAATGCCAGACACACTTGTCATTGGTGATTCCATAGTCAGACACACTGACGTCCCGCTCACCAGACTGAGTAAGGAGAAGGTCACAGTAAGCTGCCTGTCGGGCGCTAGAATCCGCCACATAACGCAAGCACTCAGGTCTCTCAACAGCAGGTACAAGTATGACTCAGTCATTGTCCACGCTGGTGTCAACGACCTGAGACGTACCACCTTGGTCTACATGAAAAGGGACATCGAGGAGCTCTCTGATTATGTAGCCCAGGCAGGTATGACCCTGACCTTGAGCAGTATCCTACCTTCACCTAGAATGATGCCACAATACAGTGATAAGATGATCAGCTTTAATAATTGGCTTAAATTCTGGTGTCATTCAAAGGGGATCCAATGTCTGTCTGCCTGGGATGACATGCTGGACAAGCCACGCTGCTTTGCAAGGGATGGCTTGCACCTGTCATCCCTGGGCTTCCGGATATTGGCAAAGGCTCTTGCCACCCCCATAGTGCCTTTTTTAGGCAAGGCTCAAATTCTAAACCTACCACCCTAGAACACCAAAAAGGAAAAAAACTAAGGGTAATGCTGCTCAATGCCAGAAGTCTCAATCTCAAGATGCACGCACTCGAGGCCCTTCTCAATATGGAGAACATCGATGTCTGTGCTGTGACAGAAACCTGGTTCAAGGCTCCTGAGAGCACCCCAGCACTAACAGGTTTCACCTCATATCATGCGTTCCGCCCCCAAAATCCGGACAACACCAAGAAAGGAGGGGGGGGTGTCCATATTCATAAAGGACACCCACACCTCAAGGTTGGTGGCAACGCACAATGCATCGGAGACCATCCAGGTGCAATTAACCATAGGCAAGACTGCTCTGCAATTTGTAGCATGTTACAGGCCACCCTCTCAAACTCAGGAACCTCACATGGCCTTCCTGAAAACATTGAGGGATAAATGTATCTCCAAACACCATCATACTAGGTGACTTCAACTACCCTAATATAGACTGGGAACACTACTCAAGCCCGAACACTCTAACCCAAAGATTCCTGGAGTTCATAAACTCAAATGCCATGGAACAACTAGTCACCATCCCCACAAGAGGAGAAAACATACTTGATCTCATCATCACGAACATGGGATCAAAATGTTCAACACCGGAAGTATACCCCTCACTGGTGAGATCAGATCATAAACTAATCTCGCTGGAGGTCCTCATCCCGCCCCCACCTGAAACAAAAAAGACCACAGTGAAAAACTTCTCAAAAGCCGATTTCACACTTATAAAAACTAGTGTGGTCTCCTTTAAGGCCCCTGAGCCAGTGGTAAACATTACTCAAACCGCTGAATCACTTACAAATGCCTTCTACCAGCACCTACAGGACTGCATGGATCAGGCAATCCCAAACAAAACTAAGACTCTCTGTACCAAAGGCAAGCGTCCAGTCTGGTGGACCCCAGCCATAAACAAGCTCTACAACAAAAGGAGGAAGCTACTACAAGATAGAGCAAAATCCTTGAAAGGTAAGACACCTTTGATCATTATAAGTAAAAAACTAAGAGCTCTCATAAAATCATCCAAGGCAAATTTTGAGAGAAAAATCGCCAAGGACTCTAAAGACAATCATAAGGCCTTCTTTAGCTATGTTAGAAACCTAGGAGGAAACTCCCAGATATGCTCAGAATTAGTTCAAAATGATGTGAAAATTACTGAACCTACACATTGCCAATATACTGGCTGACAGGTTCAGTGCAAACTTCTCCCCTCCAAAAGGAGAGATATCTATTCCAGAGGATTGTAGCCCCCCCAAACATCTCCAACGCCCAGGTGAGAACTGCCCTCACTAAGGCAAAAACACAGCATCCATGGGACGGATGGAGTCCCCGGCTGTATGCTTCACGAACTCAACGAGGAATTAAACCCACAGTTAGGACAGCTGTTTAATCTTAGCCTCACCTCAGGATACATTACCCAAGGAGTGGCGCGGTGACTGTGGTCCCACTTCATAAGGCGGTGCCTCCACAGACCCTGGAAATTACGCCCATTAGCTTGACAAGCCTTATCTGCAAAGCCATGGAGAGGATCATAATGGAACTCATAAATAAAGACATAGGGAACTTGCAGACTTTGGATCCAACCCAGTTTGGCTTTGTCAAAGGCAGATCCTGCCTCTTAAAATTGGTTGACTTTTTCGAGACAGTCACCAAGGCCATTGATGAGGGAAAGGCAGTCCATACAGCCTACCTCGACCTGGCAAAGGCCTTCGACACAATACCCCACTCAGGTATCATCGAAAAACTCATTAGCTTGAATGTAAACCCACACATCACAAGATGGGTTGCAAACTGGCTAAGTGACAGAACCCACAGGGTCAGAGTTGCTGGAGCCATGTCAGACTCAAAGCCTGTCACAAGTGGTGTCCCACAGGGCTCAGTCCTGGGTCCACTCTTGTTCGGCATCTACTTTTCTGAAGTACAAGCAAACACGGGAGGGTTATGGCTGACAAAGTTTGCAGATGACTGCAAACTGGGCCATAGTCGAAAAACACATCTGACACAGATATCCTCCAGAAGGGCCTCACAGAAACGGATAACTGGTGCCAGAGCCATGGCCTGAAGTTAAACGCCAAAAAATGCATAGTCATACCCTTCGGGAAAAACAAGGTTACCCCTAGCTACCATATAGGTGGCAATCCACTGAGCACAGAAAAAGTCATCAGGGATCTGGGGACCCAGGTTGACAGTAGCCTTTCATTTGACACTCATGTTGCTAAAGTAGTTAGAAAAACCTTCTATATTGCCCACCTGATCATGAAGGGATTCACATCTAGATCAAGGGAGGTCATCGTCCCCTGTACTCATCACTCATTAGACCTATGATTGAGTACAATGCCCGTTCGAATGTATCTGACCAGACACCTGCTGCAGCTTGAAAGGCCCCAAAAGTTCCTCACCAAAAGGATAAAGGGTCTCAAAAATATGTCTTATGCTGCCCGACTGAAAGAACTCCAGCTCTATTCAGTCTCATACCGCTTGCTCAGAGGTGACCTGTGCCTGACATATAAGGCCATGTCAAACCCAGATTTGATGAATATGCTTCACCTCAACAATCTAGATCCCTCAGAACCACAAGGGCGGGAGATTTAAACCTTGACACAGTTATAAATAGAACGTGCTGGAGGGACAGATTCATCACCCAGAGACTCCCTATGCTGTGGAACAAAATCCCAGTACATGTGAGGCAGAGCACCTCGCTGGCCTTGTTCAAGAGGAATCTTGACCAATGGATGGGAGATCGCAGATATACCCCAGGGATTACTTCAGTGTCACTGCTTGACAGAGGCACAGCAAAATGATAGGCATAGTTTTTATTCAAACTAAAGGGGTGGCGAAAGCCACATAACTATGGGCTAGGCTTATAAATGCCCTTGGGCAGATAGCCTAGTATGAACCTATGAACCTATATATATATATATATATATATATATATATATATATATATATATATATATATATATAGGTTCATAGGTTCATAGGTTGGTACTAGGCTATGAGCCCTAGAGCCTATACAAGCCTAGCCATAACAATTCCTGGCTATTTCTTCCCACATTATTTACTTTTCTGGACCCCTGTCTAGCAGGGCGACTGACGTGATCCCTGGGGTGAATTTCCTTTCTCCCATCCAATCATCAAGGTTCCTCTTGAAGAGGTCCAAAGAGGCACTCTGCTTGACATGTATGGGCAATCTATTCCAGAGTCTGGGGAGTCTCTGGGTCAGGAACCTATCCCTCCAGCATGTTTTGTTTATTGTGATGACAAGGTTTAGATCCCTGGAGCGTATAGCTCTGAGGGATTGGGATTTCTTTAAGTGTAGCATGTCCAACAGCTCTGGGTTTGACATGGCCTTGTATGTTACGCAGAGATCGCCTCTGAGTAGACGATATGCAACAGAGTATAGCTGGAGTTTTTTAAGGTGGTCAGCATAGGGCATCTGCTTTAGGCCTGTGATTCTTTTAGTGAGGTATTTCTGAGGCCTTTCCAGTTGTTGCAGATGTCTTGAGAGGTACATACCAAATGGGGCGTTGTATTCTATAATGGGTCTAATGAGGGATGAGTACAGTGGGACAATGACCTCCTTTTTTCTGGATGAAAAGCCCGTCGGGATGAGGTGTGCCACATAGAAGGATTTCTTGACTGTTGTGGCGATGTGGTTATCGAAGGTGAGACCACTGTCCACCTGTGTCCCTATATATATATATATATATATATATATATATATATATATATATATATATATATACCTCAGTATTTATTCATAATATATCTATATATTGTTATACACATATATGTATCTCCATACATATCTATCTCTCTCTCTCTCTATGTATATGTTTCTTTTCATGTATATATATATATATATATATATATATATATATATATATATATATTTGTAGATACCAGTCCTTCCTACTTGCACAGTGTCTCTTCCCTATTGTAAACTGGCTGTAAAGAAGGATATAACAAAATCCAATAGTAAACGAAGCCGAAAACCAAAACCTTTAAGTAGTTTTATTTCAGAATAAAGCACTTTTTGTTGACACTAATGCGGCAACGTCATCAGATTCTGGTTTCTGATTTTTGGTTTTGGGTTTTGGCTTTGTTTACTATTGGATTTTGTTCTATTTTATCAGTTTGTTGGTCTTGTTAGTTTTGTAAAGAAGGATATGTTTGGGAAAATATCCTAAAACCATACAGCTGAGGTGGATTACTGTTAAAGTGCTTTGACTATGATATGCAGGGTCTGTGTTTCAAGACCTGCAAGGGCTATTTAATTTGTTGCTAGGCAGAACAAGGACTGCTGGATACAGAATGATTAAGGCAGTTTTGAGCAGCTTTAAGCATGTATGTGTGGGTTTGCGTGATGGAAAGCGGTGCTAACGTACAGTTAAATGAATAGGCGCTTACACCGTGTTGGCTTCGCTTACCAGTGCGCAAATCTGCTTAGCATTTACATTTAAGCAATGCTGAAACCTGCTAAGCATAGCTCAACCCCGGTAACCAGTGATCACATTCCAATCGGATAAAATAGCAGGGTAATGACATCTTTAATAAGTGTATTTAATTTCCTGTACATAACATGCTTCTGTGTGTTGTCATTACAGTAGCAAGGGGTGTGACTATACTGTATGGGACACCTGGGTATACATGGGTAGTACCACAATTTTTTCTCTTTGTATTTGTTTCATACATGGGTAGTATCTCAGGTTATATGCAGTCACACTTGCATGTTACACCAGCTACAGTGCATTGATTGACAAAAAATAGTTTAAAACATATTGTATCATTACATTAGTACTTTTAACAGTGCTTTTCCAAGTAAGAGTATTTTTCCAATTGTAGTACTAGAACCATGCGACCCTGCATGCAACGCTGGGACTCTGTGTACTGACTATCTTGCTCTTGGTATTTGTCATTGAGGACTGCTATCATGTCATGTAGTAATGGCATACCTTTCAGTTTCAGACGTCTATCTTTCAAAACATTCATCCTAATGCATAGCCTGTTGGCTATCTACTTTCTGTCTGTCCTCTGTACAGATGTGCAGATGTTAGGTATTGCTAAGGCCATACCACTATGTAGGCACCCACATTGTATTTGCTGCGGGCCTGGACACTGCTACTAGTTATGACATATGGGACATTCCTTAATGTGGGCCTTGCCCCTTTTCCTTGCCTGTGTGAGGGACATTACAGAGGTGGTGGCCTACAGATTCACATACAGTAGGTGGCAATATGTCACAGGACAGGACATGTGGAGACAGCCAAACAACATGAAAGACATATTCCCTAGATTTGTGAACAGATTTTATATCATCAGTACTGTTATACACATGATGGATTGATAGATTGACAGGGTTTGTGTGAACATGCATATAGTGAGTGACTTCACGACTAACAGTGATATGTCTGACATAATTCTCCACTGGCACGCTGTCCAGACTGGCCACATGTTTGCCTGTTATGTTATGTCTGTTCCCCAGACAGTTGGTGTCCTTGATAAATCATTCGTGGACTCTGAGCAATGCATTCAGTAAATACTCACATCTATCGGTATTACCAACGTCATATTCCTCATAAAGAATGTTACAACAAACCTAGTAACATCTGCAACTGTCTCAATGTATGACAGCAATATGTCCAATTTACCCCTGTGCTTGAACCGCTGTCCCCAAGTGATGTCAGGCTTTGTCTAGATGTCAATGAGGTGCAGACATATTTGTTATCATTATTTCTTGACTTCATTCCTGCCACCATCCCAGTGATGTAGTAAACCCACAGATATGTCAGGGAAGAGGCCTTAGATATGAGTCCTGAGCCTGTACATTCTGAGGTGATCTGTGCATATGAGAGGCCTGTGTATGTCCGGCCATTATTAACAGACTGTCATGACTGTGTACACATGTCATGTGTACATGTTATTTGGGCTGTGTATGGAGGGGGTTAGATGTAAGTGTTATGGCTCCTTCTTTATCTGACTGTGTATGCTGCTCCAGTTTCCGCTGATCTAATGGCTGTATGTATTTGTCGGGGCAGACTGTGGAATGTCTTGTACCAAGGTCAGGATTCAGGCTACACTGAGAATTGTAACTGTATATGTAGGGCTAGTGTGTGAGTGGCAAACAATGATGTATTTGTTCACACAATCCGTATACTCTATTGTTCACTTGACTTATCGGTATGTGACTGTGGCTGTGGTGATGTTGGTTGTGGGTATGCACTTTCACACTGGTGTCTGTTTGTCACTGCTGTTACATCCCCATAGTGCCTGATATATTTGCAAGTACCCATTCAGATGTCCTAATTCAATTACTTGTGCTATTTCAGTAAATATATGTTAGAGCACACAGGAGGGTGTTACTACAGCAACTGTGTTAGCTTCTCTATGCCAGTAGTTCAGATACATTCCCATTTTCAGGGCTTCCACCTACCACTTTGTCAGCCTTGCTCTAAATTCATTGCAGAATGAGGTTCTGAGATACCTGTCAACTGGCTGGATTATTTCAGGATGTCCAGGTTTATTGTTCATATTTCTGGTCTGTTTTACAGATTATTATCATTTCTCTGGTAAATCACTGTAATAATATGAATGTTGTCAGAAAATGAGGACATACATTTCATTTACCTACCTCACATCTATCAGAATATGTATGCTGAAAAAAACTGTGTCACTCTGTCAAGAAGAGTACAGGGGGACAATGACCTCTTCCTTCCTGGATGCTAATGCATTAGTACTGAGATGTGCCACATAGAAGGACTTTGTGACCACAGTGGCAATGTAGTGGTCAAGAGACATTGTACCCAGATCTCTTATAACGCCTTCTTTGTTCAGGGGACTACCATCAATGTGGTAAATCATGGGAACAGGGTTTTCCACAAAGGGGATGACAACTCATTTTCTGACAATGAGCTTAAGGCCATGACTCTGACACCAGTCATTGGTCTCAGTGAGGCCTTTCAATAGATGCCAACATAATTTGGGTAGTTAATAATAGCTCCCAACTTGCAATTGTCTGCAAACTTTGTCAGCCAGAGTCCCTTCATGTTGGCATGGACTTCAGAGAAGTTGATACCAAACATGAGAGGACCCAAGACAGAACCCTGTGGGAGTCCACTTATGACTGCTCAGCAGTGTGACTTGGAGTCACCTGCTTCTACACTGCGAGTCCTATCAATGACCCAGTTTGCAACCCACCCAGTGATATAGGGGTTGATACCTAGCTTAGTGAGTTTTTGCATGATTCCTGAGTGGGGAATGTTATCAAAGGCTTTGGCCAGATCAAGGTAGGCTGTATGTGCCACCTTGCCTTCATCCACAGCTCAGGTGACTGATGTCAAGAAGGTGACCAGGTTGATTGAGCAGGTATGACCTACCCTTCACAAACGTAAACTGTGTGGGATCCTGAGTCTGCATATTCCCATATCCCTGTTTATTAGGTGCATAACAGACTTGTCAGGCAGTTGGTGCAGTATTTCCGAGGGTCTATAGTCGCACATCATTTGTGGAGAGGAGTGACTGTAGCAGTGCACAATTCAGTAGGGACAAAGTCTGAGGTGACGCTGTGCCTGAACAGGGCACACGGTGAAGTGCCCGGTCAGTCTGTAGTTCATGTAGAATACAGCCAGGGATATTGTCAGGCCCCATAGAATCTGTATTCCTGGCCTTGGACAGTGGTGTTTTAACCTGTGCAGCAGTAATACTGGGTGCCTGGCAGTGTTCCGGTATTGTGATTGGTCATTTGGTGGGGGGGGGGGGATAAAGTTTGCACTCAATATGTCAGTCAGTATATTGGCAATATTTGTTGGCTCAGTCTAGGAGGTACCATTGTCTAGTAGTTCAGAACAAATCTTGGTATTGCCATGGAGATTATTTACATAACTGTATGAGGCCTTGTGGTTGCCTTTACTATGTGCTCCAATTCTGTTGTCACAGCTAACTGTGGAGTATTTGATGAGGGATCTCAACTTTTAAATCAGCTTGATAAGGGTTTTTTTCCAGTCTTGGGACTTTACCTTATTCCATATTGGTTTTCTCCTTCTGTTGTACAGTTTCTTTATGGCTGGGGACCACCACATCGCCTTCTTTTTTTTGGAGGTGAGGGTCCTGGTTCTATTGGGTATGGTGGTATCCATGCATTTGTGTACGTGTTCATAGTGCATTGTTGTTTGATTCAGCAGTCATGCAACTAGTCTCTATTTGTATGGCTGCCGTGAGGTTAGCCACCTCTTTTTTTATGAGGCCTTAGTTAGCTTTGGACAGGCATTCCATGATGGCTACCTGTGCAGGGAGAGAGGGGAGGGCTGTGGATTTCCAAAGGTGATTAATTTGTGTTAAGATATAACAAGGGAGGACTTGACTATTGGTGTAGACCAACAGTCGCCCATGTTAGCAAGGTCCAGGTCGATGTGACTGGCATGTGCATCGGTACATGAGTAGCTTTCCCAGTTAATGGTGGGGCAGTTGAAGTCAACCAGTATGAGAGTGTTCGGTTGGTCACTAATATTCTCCAGGGTGTTTAGGGACATGGAGTGTGACTCTTGGGAGATGTTTTTGGACCTATAGCAGGCTACATCCTGAACCATTGTCTTACCCAATGTTAGCTACACCTGCAGGATCTGTAATGCATAATGTTGGTCTACCACTCTGGAGGTGTGTGCATCCTTAATGAATATGTAACTACCACCATCTCTGGCACTTCAGTCCAAGTTCTGCAGCCAAAAGTTGTGGAATGAGTTATAGGCTGGTAGTGCAGGGGTGCTTTCTGCTACCTTTAACCAGGTCTCTGTTACAGCACAGATGTCATTGTTCCCCATGTTAAGGGATACATCCACTGAGTGCATTTTCAGATTTAGACTTCTAGTCTGCAGCATGACCCTCAGGTTGCATGTGTTTGTAGCTGTCATATATTTCTATATGTTTACTTATGTATATGTGTGTGTGTGTATATATATATATATGTGTGTGTGTGTGTGTGTGTGTGTGTGTGTGTGTGTGTGTGTGTGTGTGTGTGTGTGTGTGTGTGTGTGTGTGTATATATATATATATATATATATATATACATGTATATATATATATATATATGTGTATGCATATATGTAGATATAAAAGTGGATGTATATCTATATATCTATATATATCTATCTATATCTATCTATATATATATATATATATATATATCTATCTATATCTATCTATATATATATATATATATATATAGGGTCTATATTAGAACATCGAAGTTTCACAACTTCGAATGCTCTAATATCGACCCCTAGTCAGCGAATGCAGAAAATAGTGAAGCTGCAGAACACCGAACAACTAGGGAAGGAATTTGATTGGCCGTTCCTGTGGTTTCGCTATGTTTAGCACTGTGGTGGAAAGTTACGGGTCTGGATCAGGTAAGTGTGTGATTGTGTGGACGTGAGGGTTAGGGCGGGGTAGGTGAGATAGGGTTAGGGCACGGGTGTGGTGAGTATGCGATAGTGTCGGACCTTAGGGTTAGGGTTTGGGTTAAGGTAAGTGGATAGCTAGTGGAGTGTGTACAGTTTAGTGTAGGGTTAGATGTAGGATTTTAGGTGTTTGTGTGTGGATTGTTGTCTGTTTGGTGTGTTTGTGTTGTGTGTATGTGTGTCAGAACAGCAAATTTTTTTCCTGGGAAAATGCTGTTCTGCATGTTCGATATTGTCAGCGGTCGCTAAAGAGGGGTCGGTATTAGAGCATTCTACATTCTAAAAAGTCAATGTTCTAATATAGACCCATATATATATATATATATATATATATATATATATATATATATATATATATATATATGTATGTATTATGTATAGATTTGTCCATGTATATGCATTTCCAAACATATATACATGTATATACAGAGAACTTGACTGATTCTACAGACTCCTTTCCCTACTGTTGAATGACTGCACTAACTGATATGTTTGGAATGTCATCTCTATTTTATAGGGTTCAGATGGTGTAATGGTACATTTCTTTGATTGTAGTTTACAGGGCACTGGGTTCCAGACTGGGCAATCCTTATTATTTTGTTGCAAGGCAGAACAGTTCTACTGGGGAGGAAGGAATAAGGGTAATAATTAAAATAGGTCCCTAGTTTGGGCCCTTTCAACCCCATATAGACAGCCTTTGGACAGTTTTGTTGCAGTAAGAGGTTCAGAGTGTGGATCTGATGTCCAATTGCACTATACACACACACACACACACACACACACACATATATATATATATATATATATATATATATATATATATTTATATATTTTTATATTTATATATATATATATATATATATATATATATATATATATATATATATATATATATATATATATATATATATATATATATATATATACAAACATCATATATCATATATGTGTATATTTTATATGTAGATATGTATATCTCCACATATATTACGTATTAATGTTTCCATATACATATATATGTATGCATCTCCATACACATATACATTTATATCTATGTACAACACATGATTAATGTTAACAAACCTTTTCCCTACTGTTGAATGACTCTTCTGCATGGTATGTTTGAAAAAACATCAGACATGTTTATGGCTTAGTGGTAAATTGCTGTGGCTATGGTATGCAGTGTCCTGGGTTCAAGATTTACAAGGGCTGATTATTTTGTTGCTGGGCAGAACAAGGGCTGAGTAATTAAGGCACGTTTAAGCAGTTGTAAGCGGGTTTGCACGGGTTTGCGTGGTGGTAAGCAATGCTGACTTCCGGTTAACTATGCTGACAGCCAGTTAGCCTTAAAGTACTTAATCTGTGTAGGCATTGTTTAGCACCGGGCAAACAGGCTTACTCCCGCTTACCCCCATGCTAATTTCCTTAAAAGAAAAGAAAAAAGGGGTGATAGGAAAGCAGTGAAAAAGGGGGCACAAAGAGTGAAATACAATATGAAAGATAGCTAAGGATGTGCAGGATGGGTGTAGGGAAGGTCCATAGCTGTCCATTTCTTCTACAGCAACAGCTGTGCATATATACTAAATATAGCAGAAAATTTGGACACTCAAACCCTGAGAGAGGGGTGAGGACAACAATAATGTGTTGTGAAGCCAATGTGTACGAAATGGACAGCTATGTATGGGGTGATATTTTTTGGGGGGAACAGATTGCCCTTTTTTTTTAGGTGAGAATGGGATGTTGGGGAAGTATAGTAGGTATATTTGGGGAGGTAGGTTGGGTACGAAGATGGACAAGACAGACAAGACAGCATACAGAGGTGGTATATGACACATGTGGGGAGTAAACACCTTGGACAGGGAGGGGTGTTTGGTAATTGGAAGCCTACAATCCCCCAAATGGATACAGTGGGACTGAGGTCCCCACCCATGGCCAGTCAGCACTGCACCTTCACTGCCCCTAAGGTGGTTGTGCTGAGGGCTGAGCAGGAGGGGCAGGCTGATTCTCTAAATGCACTATGTGGCCCTCAAGCTTGTGTAACAGATCTCCCAATTCCTTGCAGATCTCGCTATGCACCAGACCCCGGACCTGGCTTCGGGTGACAGGATCCTGTCCGCACCCGTGCCAGGGGGGTTGAGCCCCACCCCCTGAGTCATTTCCACCTGAAGGTGGTGCAGGACCAGTAAATGAGGAGGTCCCAAGGTGGCTCCCAGGCATGTTGGGGCCCAGTGCCATGGCAAGATGAGGCGGGAGATGCAGATCCGCTGGGATCAGCCTTCCCAGACGTGCTATGGTGTTGCAGTTTTTGAACATATGTTGGTTATTAATGGTAAACACATTCCAGGATTAGTTATAAACAGCATGCGTTAGTATTCTCATTAACCCAAAATAACAGATTTGGAATATTTGCATAGCAAACAGAACACATGCATATATGGAACCACAGTGGGCATTACACCGGCATGCAGGTTACATTGATAGCAACAGGCCACCAATAATAGTATTTGAACATGGAACATTAATTGGGATACATTTCAACATTTGTAGAACAATAGAACATATATTCCAACAGTAGGTTTGGTGAAAAACAAACTCATTCATTTATGTGTTTAGATTATTGGTGAAGATAAGGTGGGGGAGAGAGAGAGATGTCAATTAACAAATGTAGATTTTTCCAATGGTTACGGTTTTAATGATCATTGCTCTAATCATTACTCTACAGGTATTATTACAACAACCTATGGCCTTGGGTTGGGCAATGATATGTTTGTACACAGTGTATAATTACAGCCTTCTTATAGCTACTTTATACCTTCTCTTACCTGGAAGACCTGTGGAGGGAATGTTTGTTAATACTACCTGACTGTTTCTACCCATATTCACATAGTCAGGGTTACATATGTGCACTAATACTGTGTGTGTGTGTGTGTGTGTGTGTGTGTGTGTGTGTGTGTGTGTGTGTGTGTGTGTGTGTGTGTGTGTGTGTGTGTGTGTGTGTGTGTGTGTGTGTGTGTGTGTGTGTGTGTGTGTGTGTGTGTGTGCTACTACCATACTCTGCCTTGATTTCTATCAGTCACCATGGTTATTGGTAGCAGAGACCAGTAGCTTTCACAACATGACACTTTTGAATATTTCTTGGGGGAGACCACTTGGTGTATGTACTTATCTTGCTGTCATTTGCATCCTTGGGGTTGGACCATGGGTGTTGGACACAGTATAACTACAGCCTTCGTATAGCTACTTTATACCATCTCTTACCTGGAAGCACTGTGGAGGGAATGTTTGTTAACACTATCTGACCGTTTCTACACATATTCACAAAAACTAGTTGAAATTCTGCATACAGCTTACTACCACTCCCAGGATTCAAACTGTGGCTGTTTCTGCTCAAGATAAAACAAGTTTGTGTGTTATCAGAAGGAGCTATTGAAAAACTTCGGTTGCTTCTTTGAATGATTTCTGTCTCATTCTCTCTTTGTTGCACAATCTGACCTTGTAATTATAACATTCTTATACATACATTCCTATACATACCTTTTGACACAGAGCAGTGTGGAAAACAGTGGTTAACAAAACATTACTACTCACATATCAGATCTTGGTGTGTGACATTTTTCATATCAGTTAATCTTGTGTCTTACAGAGGCACTAACGTTGTCAGATGAGACTTGATTGTTTAATGCTTTCAGAGTTATAGTTGCTATGCATAACCTGTACACATTTCAGTTTATACCATACCAGAGTAAACACAAACACTCCAGGGTTTTGAATTTTATTGACGGACAGTTACAGTTTTATTTATATATAACCTATATGAAACTATTACTGTAATATTGTCTGATTTATTCAGTACAAACCATACCCATTTTTAATACTTCCAGGTAACATTCTACTTCTTTATATTTATTTGGTATGAATACTACAAGCTAGATTGTTACTCACCAGCCTCACGGCACAGCCTTTGCAACCTGCTGGCATGGGCTGCCTGGTTTGCAGCCCGCTCAGCTGGAGTTGTAAAGAAGATAGAGAAACATTTATGCATACCTATCCATCACATGCACAGGCTGGACTTTGGTAAACAGTTATTGATATGAAGACTTACATATGCCAGGGACATCACCCTCTGCCATGCTTCTTGGACCCACTGTTCCAAGAGCTCCCTCTTCCTCCTCTTTAAGTCAGCATAGTGGTGCCGGACCTGCTTACTGGTCCGAGGGATGCCAGTGGCACTGGTGAGTTCACAGGTGAGACTTTCTCAGACCTCCGTTTTATATTGGGAGCACTAGTACTGGTCCTGCAACAGTCTCACATCATGTTTTTTTAACAAGGAGTCCTACCATGACCTTGGACTACTGTATGCCCCAGCGCTGCACCCGAAAGTGCATGCCCTCTCCAACACCTGCCATACTGCCTACAGTGGGGAGCTACAACCAGTTATTAGCTGTATTCACACCTGCAAGGTTTAAATACGGCCGATGTCCCACCCTTTACCATGATTGGATGGTTTTGAATATGCTAAGCTAAGCTACGGATCAAACCTGCTTTGCTAAGGTTGGTAGTGCTTAAAGGGGTAGGTTCAGCACTGCTTACCAATGGGCAAATCCACTTAGCTGGGCTACTCATTGCTTAGCATTAATATTTAAGCAATGCTTATGCCTGGTCAGCATAGCTGTGCAATGCTTAGCATTGCTTATGTTTTATTTTATAGACTATATACTGTATGGGATTAATTCATCATTTCTGACATATTATAATTTTCTTTACCTTCCCTGACATCCCCCAATGTGCTTTCATTACATTTATTCTTGTGTGACTATACTTTATGTAGCACTTGTGTTTATAAGAGGGGTTCACAACTTTATTACACTGGGTAACCACAAGAGGATGCAGGAGTGGAAAAAACACCACAGATAAAAATGAAAGTTCCACTCTGGAGCCAATATACTGCAACCAAAAAAAAGTTTATTGTTGAAAATTCACAAAGTCCACAAAAGGAAAGATATCCACAGTCAGTCAAGCGCTTTCGTCAAATGACTTCTTCAGAACAAAAAACTCATAGTTTCATTTCCTTTTGTACCCATTGGTAATTAATTCAATTAAACAGTAATTAATATTTAAAATGGCAATGTTCTAAAATGACAGTGTTTTAAAATATGTGTAATAAGGAACACATTACTGCATAAGTTTAAAGACTGTGCAAAATATAGAAAAATCCAAGTTTCTGTTTGTAGAAATAAATAGCCAAATAGATGAATATGTGTGTATAAAACCAATAGTAAAGAAAAAAATATATAGAAAAATATATAAAAACACCATTTCATAGTTTTGCAGCCCTGTACTTTAGTTCAGGTTTAATGCTAATACATTCATTAATGACTGGAACCTCTGTGGCATTAAGCTTGAATTGCCACCTAGCTTCTGCTCTTAATAATTTATTGATCCAGTCCCCCCCCTCTAAAATTTCTATTAACCACTTCTAAAATGCCAAATTTAAAGGAGTGAGAAGGGTTTGTACTAGTTTGTTTTTATAATGCATTTTTCACTTCTTAATTCATTTAGTAACCTTTTTTCTGCACTAGAAAGATTGTGAATCCTATGTTTATGAGTCTGCAAAGACTGGTAAATTTCCTGGGAACAAACATTCTCAAAGGAGCTTAAAATAGGGACCAATGGAGGGTTATAACAACTTCTCTTTCTGATTTCCAGGTTCCTATCTCCCTTCTCCTCTTCCTTATCCTTGTTTAAAAATTTCAAGTTTAGTTTCCTTACAAAAATCTTTAGTTCTGTTAATGTTTTACTTACATCTTCCTTTGTTGAGGGGACAAATTTCATCCCTTTCATTAATAGATGAAATAAATGCTTACAAACATGTAAACCTGTATAGTTGTAAATTTTAAAACCCTTATATAGGTGAACAATACCGTCTTGGCTTGTAGTGATTTATTCGTTAATAATATCCCTCTCTTTCCTATAGTTTAATTGTAGCTGTTTTTTCTCCTGTAGGATTGGTTCCTGAATTTGGGTCTTGTCCCCCGTTCCCCCCGGGGCCTAAAAAAATCATTGTCCAATCTAGGTTGGTTTCTATTAAAAATTCTTTCAGACCTCCTAAGGGGTGGGAAGTCAGTGTCATAGGATTTGTCATTATTATTTGTTCTTCTGGTAGTGGTATTCAAGTTAGGATTTTGGGTTTGACTATGTGTATTAACTCTACCAGAATCAACATCTAAATAGGCTTTAGGGAAAGGGTATGCTAACCCATTTTTATATTCATACTCATCCCTTGATAATTTCTTTTTCATTCTATTAATATTATTATTAACTTCACTTTCTATCTTATCAAAAATAACATTGTATCTAAAAGAATGCTGGTTAAAGTTAACATCATCCAGAACAACACAATTAATTTCATCAATCTCCTTTAGTAATTCGTTGATTCTCTTATTGTTAACCTTTAAAATAAACTCCATCAGTTCAATACCGTGTTTATCGAACATCCGGAGTAGTTTGTCACATTCTACTTGCCCTTTTTTAATTCCATTAGGAAATTTAAATACACGAAGCCCCTTAGGGACCCGACCTCTGGAAATACACTCCTTTAAGTATGAATTATCACACTGTAAGGCTCATACTGTATGCATTTTCAGTTCCAAGGCTACTAACCTAGAGTCAATACTGTTGATTTCGTTGTAATTATTATTTCCAAAAATGCCATAGTCCCGTTTAGTCCAGTCTCTCAACCGATCATAAATAGAGTTAGGTCCATGGGTTCTGGCCCTGTTTTCTGTGATTTCCAAGTTGACTGGAGACTTCAAACCATTATCCTGGTTACGTGATACTGTTTGAGTCGTACTACGAGTAGCCGGAAGTGCTGACTCTCTTAGGTTCCCCACAGGACTTCCGTTCCTACTGCTAACAGAAGTGTGGGAATTCTGAATTTTAAATACGGCTTCCTGCAATTCGGAAACCTTGTTGGTAAGGTTGAGAATCAACTGAAATAAGTTGTCATTACTACCCTCAATTTGCTGTCCACACAGAAAGGGTAAAGAGTCTAATTCCTCCTCGAACACCGGAGACAAACCTTTCTCATACATAGTAGTTTAAATGGGTCTAGTAGGCTGCCAAAACACCCAAAGAAAACACCAGGTAACCACAAGAGGATGCAGGAGTGGAAAAAACACCACAGATAAAAATGAAAGTTCCACTCTGGAGCCAATATACTACAACCCAACAAAGTTTATTGTTGAAAATTCACAAAGTCGACAAAAGGAAAGATATCCACAGTCAGTCAAGCGCTTTCATCAAATGACTTCTACAGAACAAAAAACTCATAGTTTCATTTCCTTTTGTACCCATTGGTAATTAATTCAATTAAACAGTAATTAATATTTAAAATGGCAATGTTCTAAAATGACAATGCTTTAAAATGTGTGTAATAAGGAACACATTAATGCATAAGTTTAAAGACTGTGCAAAATATACAAAAAATCCAAGTATCTGTTTGTAGAAATAAATAGCCAAATAGTTGAATATGTGTGTATAAGACCAATAGTAGATTTTATTACACTGACGCATCACATCTGGACCTACCACACTACTCTGGTTGATAAATGTATGTTATTTACCACCTAATTATTAAAAAAATAAATTATGTACTGCTTTCACATGTAAAATGCTAAATGGCATTACTGGGGATTGAACCTAGAACAACTACTTGCACAGCAACAGCTCTAACCACTTTATTATTTCCGTATTGCTGTATTTTGAGGTATATACCTATTTAGCTCCTTCTGATGTGTAAGCTAGGCTGAGCAAAGCTGTGCGATGCGTGCACCCACTCAGTTACACTTAAACTTTATTGCAGACTGAAAAAAAAATGAAACTGTTGTGTTTTATTTTTGTACTGTAGGGGTATGCACATTGATTTCTGCAACATTATCTGTGGGGGGGCTGTCATTTTAATACGGTGATGATATGACAGGCTTTGCATTTGAGAGGTATGCTCCACAGACACTAACAGTGTCTGCCATACCTCTCAACTGTACAGATTGCCAAAGAATGCCCAAATATTGGCCTTATATTTTTGGTCCATTTTTCATACAATTGTGGCTTTCTGGCAGATTAGTGGCAAAGCATTAGGGACTGTGTTGTGTCTTGGCTTGTAGTGATTTCTTCGTTAATAATATCCCTCTCTTTCCTATAATTTAATCGTAGCTGTTTTTCCTCCTGTAGATTGGTTCCTGAATTTTGGTCTTGTCCCCCCTTCCCCCCTGGGACCTAAAAAATCATCATCCAATCTAGGTTGGTTTCTATTAAAAATTCTTTCAGACCTCCTAAGGGGTGGGAAGTCAGTGTCATAGGATTTGTCATTATTATTTGTTCTACTGGTAGTGGTATTCAAGTTAGGATTTTGGGTTTGACTATGTGTATTAACTCTACCAGAATCAACATCTAAATAGGCTTTAGGGAAAGGGTATGCTAACCCATTTTTATATTCATACTCATCCCTTGATAATTTCTTTTTCTTTCTATTAATATTATTAGTAACTTCACTTTCTACCTTATCAAAAATAACATTGTATCTAAAAGAATGCTGGTTAAAGTTAACATCATCCAGAACAACACCATTAATTTCATCAATCTCCTTTAGTAATTCGTTGATTCTCTTATTGTTAACCTTTAAAATAAACTCCATCAGTTTGATACCGTGTCTATTGAAGAAACGGAGTAGTTCATCACATTCTACTTGCCCTTTTTTAATTCCATTAGGAAATTTAAATACACAAAGCCCCTTAGGGACCCGACCTCTGGAAATACACTCCTTTAAGTATGAATTATCACACTGTAAGGCTCGTATTTTATGCATTTTCAGTTCCAAGGCTACTAACCTAGAGTCAATACTGTTGATTTTGTTGTAATTATTATTTCCAAAAATGCTATAGTCCCGTTTTGTCCAGTCTCTCAACCGATCGTAAATAGAGTTAGGTCCATGGGTTTCGGCCCTGTTTTCTGTGATTTCCAAGTTGACTGGAGACTTCAAACCATTATCCTGGTTACGTGATACTGTTTGAGTCGTACTACAAGTAGCCGGAAGTGCTGACTCTCTTAGGTTCCCCACAGGACTTCCGTTCCTACTGCTAACAGAAGTGTGGGAATTCTGAATTTCAAATACGGCTTCCTGCAATTCGGAAACCTTGTTGGTAAGGTTGAGAATCAACTGAAATAAGTTGTCATTACTACCCTCAATTTGCTGTCCACACAGAAAGGGTATAGAGTCTAATTCTTCCTCGAACACCGGAGACAAACCATTCTCATCCATAGTAGTTTAAATGGGTCTAGACGGCTGCCAAAACACCCAAAGAAAACACCAGGTAACAAACAAGAGGATGCAGGAGTGGAAAAAACACCACAGATAAAAACGAAAGTTCCACTCTGGAACCAATATACTACAAACCAAAAAAGTTTATTGTTGAAAATTCACAAAGTCCACAAAAGGAAAGATATCCACAGTCAATCAAGCGCTTTTGTCAAATGACTTCTTCAGAACAAAAAACTCATAGTTTCATTTCCTTTTGTACCCATTGGTAATTAATTCAATTAAACAGTAATTAATATTTAAAATGGCAATGTTCTAAAATGACAATGTTTTAAAATGTGTGTAATAAGGAACACATTAATGCATAAGTTTAAAGACTGTGCAAAATATATAAAAAATCCAAGTATCTGTTTGTAGAAATAAATAGCCAAATAGTTGAATATGTGTGTATAAGACCAATAGTAGATTTTATTACACTGACAAATAACATCTGGACCTACCACACTACTCTGGTTGACAAATGTATGTTATTTACCACCTAATTATTAAAAAAATAAATTATGTACTGCTTTCACATGTAAAATGCTAAATGACATTACTGGGGATTGAACCTAGAACAACTACTTGCACAGCAACAACTCTAACCACTTTATTATTTTCGTATTGCTGTATTTTGAGGTATATACCTATTTAGCTCCTTCTGATGTGTAAGCTAGGCTGAGCAAAGCTGTGCGATGCGTGCACCCACTCAGCTACACTTAAACTTTATTGCAGACAGAAAAAAAAATTAAACTGTTGTGTTTTATTTTTGTACTGTAGGGGTATGCACATTGATTTCTGCAACATTATCTGTGGGGGGGTGGGGGCTGTGCTTTTAATACAGTGATGATATGACAGGCTTTGCATTTGAGAGGTATGCTCCACGGACACTAACAGTGTCTGCCATACCTCTCAACTGTACAGATTGCCAAAGAATGCCCAAATATTTGCCTTATATTTTTGGTCCATTTTTCATACAATTGTGGCTTTCTGGCAGATTAGTGGCAAAGCATTAGGGACTGCGTTAGGAACTTTTGAGGTTTATGCTTCATACCATTTGTGGACTTAATGCAAATGCGAAGCCTGTCATTCTATCAACTTTATACATTTGTGAGAACAATATCTCACATTTGTCCCTTATTTACTATGACTTTGTCCAGATTACTTATCTGTTTGACAAGTAATGGTGTCCAAGGATACTGTCGCTATATTTAAATTGCCGTAAGGCAATTATGGAGAGCAAGGGGCATGTGCATACTGAGATCACTGCTCTCAGACACACCCCCTGTGTTCGTGCACAGAGCGGTGTCTGTTTTAGAGCACAGCAGGGCGCCTTCATGAATATGCATGCCGCTCTGCCATGCTGCACGGGAACAGTCCCTTCCATGCAATAAGTTATGCTTGCATGGAAGTTTGGTGAATCCCAGGAAAATATGTGTGCAACACAACTCAGCCCCTGTGGAAAATCAGGTAAGGTTGTCCTAACACGAGAGCTACAGTTCAGAAACTCACCTTGCAGATATCAGAGCAATAAGCAAAAATTGTCCATGTTAAGAACTTAAGAGTGCTACGAGCACATTTGGTTCAAATCATGGTAAGACCAATTTTTCCTAGAACAGCAATAATCTTTGCATGAACTACTTTAGAAAAAAAGAAAGAAAGAAGGGAATCCAATGGCAGACAAGCACAGATGCCCATTAAATTCACCCTAATGGATGCATATGCTAAGCCATCCTGAAATAGCTCACACCAGTACTTAAAGACCAGAGGGATAGTAATAACAGTGGACCCCTTGTTTTCATTTAGACACCACATTTGTAAACATAAGACTTTCTAATAACAAGTTTTCTGGCCTTGTTTAACACCTGCTGCACATCCTCAAGAATCAAGTGTCTAACGGAGTCAAGCTAGAACCATCCATGCTGTTACTAGAAGTTTCTCCAAACTGGGGTGCACTAGTCACCCCCTGAGACTGTGTAAGCAATTGAAGAAATCTGCAGTAATTGCCCTTGGCCATTACCATAAACAGGGTAAAATAAGACTGCCTGTGCCAATAGGGGGTTACCACAATGACCTTTGGCATTTCTCTTTGTACTTGTGAATAAATGGAAAGGGTGGAAATGCATACAGGAACATTCCTGTTCCATGGAACAAGAATGCATCTGTCCTACAAACATGGGTGAAAGGATGTCTAGAACAGAATTTCTTCAGCTGTGTGTTTTAAAAGGAGGTGAACAGACCTATTAGAGGTGCTCTCCACATGATTAGATCCTGGAACACCACTGCCTTGAGCTTCTAATCATGCAGGTCTGCCCAGGATCTGCTTGGTCTCTCTTCCACAGTGTTATGCTCTGATGGGATTTGCAATGCTGAAAGATAGACAATACTGAGAAGCCCACTCCTAGGCTATCACTGACAATCAGCACACAGGGTAAGACCTCATACTCCCTGCTTTGCTGAGGTATCATACTACTGTGATTATGTTCATAACCACCAGAAGAGGACCCTGAGTCCAAAGGTGTTGGTGGTGAGGGACTTTCAAAGTATGAAACATTGCCAACATCCCCTTGATACTGATGTGCTTCCATGCATCCTTGGGTTCCCAAGTGGTATATTAAGCACACCAGAATGATGAGTCTTTGTGAGGGTGTCAAACTTGATTGTAGGAAGTTTACCTTGAACCCTGGATAGGAGAGTCAGGATAATACCTATTCTATTGATTCCACACACCTAGATGGCGACTCTGCACAGATCAGAAAATCATCCAAGTATAGAATAAAGTGAATGCCTAGTGGGCCACTACCGGCACAATGCATTTGAAAAAAAACTCATGTCACAGTGGACAACCCAAAGGGCAATACAGAAAACTGATAGTGTGAACCAAACAACAAATTTCAGATATCCCCTGAAGGAATGAGCCCTGGGGATATGAGGAAAGGCATCCATCAAGACCAGTGTCATCATGAAGCAGTGGTCTGGAAAAAGACGAAGCATTATCTGCATGGTGAGCATCTTAATCTTGGGGACCTTGAGAAATGTATTTAAAAAAGAAAGATTCCATACTGGTCTGTATGACTGTTGTTTTGGGGGAAACAAGGAAATACTACAAAAGAAACCTCTTGTTCTTTCCAAACATGGGATCAGTTCAAAGACCCATGAATCCAGCAGTTTCTGTAATGCAGAAGGGAATAAAAGTTTTGTCTGGAAGATAAGGAGGACCCCTTGAACGGAGGTGGAAGATTTTTCCATGTAGCACCCACATGTCAGAAACTATTGACAGTCAGGCCATCTTGTACAGAGTTAACTTGAGAGATGAGGAACCCAAATGGGGACTTGATAAAGATGGGTGCCGCACCTGGATATAGTCATAAGCTGGAAGGGGAGGTACCCTCTCAAGAAAAGGAACCCTTCTTATTAGGCTTGCTAGAGTTGTCATCTTGCTGTTTCATTTTATTGCCTTGAATATTGTCTGGCTGTGATTTCTGCCAAAAATTATCTTGCTTAAAGGATGAGAAAGAATAGGTGTTTAAAATCTTACCATAACTATAGACGTCTTTCTCTTCACTGCTGCAGTATTCATAATCTGAGGGATCTCCCGCCAGAAGGCAGCGTGACATCGGCCAGTATACAAAAGACTTATACTACTTAAGGGTATGCTGTACATTGCACATAGGCTGCAGTTGGACATAAGCACGTACCATCCTCAGAACTGAATGTCCCAGAAGGAATGCCAGACTAAGGATCATCCAAGCAAAACTACGGACCAGGTGGAAGGAGGGAGGGATAGAATACTGCAGCAGTGAAGAGAAGGACATCTATGGATATGGTAGGATTTTACACACCTATAAACTTCTATTCACTTGTTGCAGTATTCATAGCCTGAGAGAAAGTGCCAAAGCTCAAGAAGGAATGGAGGAGGAAGCAGCAGAGGTGCTCTCAATGAAGTCATGTAAAATGACTTTAGCAAATCCATTTCTGGATCTGGAGATGCCATCCAGTTTGTAATGTATCGTAAAAGTGTGAATAGAAGACCAGGTAGCTGCTTCAAGGATGGCACTGTTATCTAAAACCTTGAAGACTGCCACAGAGGAAGCCACAGCTCTGGTAGAATGGACCTTCACAGGTGAAGAGAGGGTCTTCCATGGAGCATGTAACAAAGGGAAATAGTCTAATAGTCTTAGAAATCCAAGAAGAAATAGTCTGCTTGGAAATGGGTAAACCCAGAGCCCTGGGATGAAAGTTCACAAATAGCTGATCAGATTTCCTGATAGCTTTTGTCTTGTCCAGATAAAATCTAACTTTATGTAGTACCTTCTCACTGTGGTTTTTGGGAAATGGAAAGAAGGTGGGTAATTGAATGGACTGGTTAAGGGATTACTCATTAACCACTTTAGCATGAAAGAAGGATTTGTTCTCAAGGATACCCTGTCCTTATGAAAGACCAAGATGGGGGTAAAGCCATAAGAGCTTGCAGCTCTGACACTCTTCTAGCTGAAGTCAAGACCACTAGTAAAACAGTTTTCCAAGAAAAATGTTTTAGAGGGGCCTAAGATATTGGCTCAAAAGGGGCCAGGGTCAATTTTTTCTAAAACAAAATTAAGGTCCCAAGGAGGAGGAATAGGTTTCCTGGGAGGCCTCATTTGAAGGATGCCCTTAAGAAATTGTTTCATCTCAAAACTGGATTCTAGAGGGGGAGATAGAGCAGACAAGCAGAAATAGCTGACATATGTGCTTTGACAGAAGACTATGCTAAGCCAACAGAGAGCAATTCACACAAATAAGACAGAACCACTAGGATTCCCACTGTCAGTGGGTCTTGGTTTTTAGAGAGACACCAGAATGAAAATCTTTTCCATTTGGAAATGTAAGACTTTCTAGTGTTGGGTTTTTTTGTCCTCCTGCAAAACCCTGAGCACGTCTTCAGAAAATAGGTGTCTGAAAAGAGCTAGAATCCTACCACCAACAGTGTCGACTGTAATGTTAACAGGTGTGGATGTAACAGGGATCCTTTGTTTTGTGTTAGAAAGTCCACTCTGTGGGGTAATTTGTGATGATGGCCCTTGGCAAATTGCAGAAGAAGGGGGAACCAGTGTCATCTTGGTCAAAAGGGAGTCATCAGCAAGATTTTTGGTTGGTCCTTTCAATCTTAAACAGGACTTTCATGATTAGAGGATGTGGGAATGCATACAGAAACGTCCCCTTCCAAGAAAAAGAGAGGGCATCTACTTTATAAACCAGAGGACTTGGGACTCTGGCACAAAATGTTAGATGTTGTCTGTTCAAGGGGTGCAAATAAATCTAATTGAGGAATACCACATTGGTGGCCGATGTCCAGGAACACATCCCCATGAAGCATCCATTCATGGGGATTAAATCAAGGAGCTGCTCAGGGAGTCTGCCATGAGGTTCCAGTTGGAGGGAATGTACACACTGCCTGAAAAGTCATGTGGTATTGGGCAAGAAATTCCCATACCAGAACAGCCAACCTGCAAAGGAGATAGGATCTGGTCCCCCATGTTTCTTCACATACCAGAGTATAGTCATGTTGTCTGTGAACAGTTTGAAAGGGCCTGGGCAAAGAACAGAGTGAAATGCCTGTAGAGCTAGGAGCAATGCTTGCATTTCCCTGATGTTGCTATGTTCTGTTTTCTGGGAGGGCGACCAAACCCCCCGAGCTGTAAATCTGCCCAAGGCCACCCCCAGCCCATGTCTAATGCATCTGTATAGAGTTCTAGGACTGGGGTGAGAGGGTGCAGATGTAGTCCTGGATTTAGGGCTATCTGCTGGATCCACAATACCAGTTCCCTCTTTAGACAAGAAATGAGGGGGAGTTTGTACTCTAGTGGGTGAGAATGCTGGGTCCACACAGATCTGAGGAACCACTGGAATTTCCTCATGAGGAGTCTTGCCATTGGCCCCATGAGAATGGTTGAAGCCATGACTACCAGCACCCTGAGGAACTTCGTGGCCGTGATGTGAATCAAGGGGAGAAGAGAGTGAAAAAAGGACCGAAGTTCCTGCTCCTTCTGAAGTGGAAGTGACAGTCTCGTTATGTCTGTCTGGATTTAGCAACCCAGGAAAATGTGTTCTGTGAAGAGGTGAGGATGGAGTTCCTGAAGTTGATGGTGAATCCCAGTTTTCCAAAGAGGGAAATGGTGGTCTCCAGATTTTGGAGTAGAGTGTGAGGATTTGGAGCCTGTAAGAGCAGGTCATTCAGATATGGAAAAATCTGGATACCCAAAAGCCTACAATGTGTAATTACTGGAGCTAGGCATTTTGTGAACACCCTTGGATTTGCAGAAAGACCAAAGGGCAAGGCAGAGAATTAAAAACACCAGGAGCCCACAGTAAAATGTAAATATTTCCTGTACATGGGGTGAATGGGAATGTAAAGGTAAGCATCTTTTATATCTAGAGATGACATGTATCCCTGTGGAAAAATAAGAGTGAATAGAGTTTGGAGTGCCACATTCTGAAGGAAGGGACCTTTAAGAAAGTATTGAGATGGGATAAATCCAGGATTGGTCTCCAGGGGGGGTCATCCTTTCTGAGCACTAGGAACATTCTTGAATTAAAGTATTTTCCCTTTGAATAGAGCCCTATTGCCAAAGCTCCCAAAGGAGCTTTGGTAAGTGGGACAGCAGTTCTCAGGGGAGTTGAGGGATTCCCATGAAGGGGGAAAGTGAAGTGCCAAACCATGAAGTATCCTTTTTTGATTATGGAAAAAAACCCAGGTGTATTGGGTGATGCTTTCACAGACCCTGTAAGTGTTTGAAAGGTGAAAGGAAAGAGGAGAAAGAGAGACATCTGCTGGATAGTCACAAACTCCCTGCTTTGTCAGAAAAGGACTGTCTTTGTTGTGAGTGTGCCCGAGAACCCCTAGGCTTCTATTGTCTCTTGCCTCCTCTGAAAGTCTTACAGGAGGAATGTTGAGTGAGGCTATGGACAAGGACAGGTTAGATGGGAAATTTATATGAAACCTGGGCACAGGAGAAACCAAGATGTGTTTCAGCTACTTGAGTTCCTTATTTTTTTCCTGTAGGAACTTAAATGGAGAAGCTGCTGCCGGACCAAATAAGGCTAAATTATCTACTGGTGTATCCATTAATTTAGATATGAAGTCATACTGGATGGGCTGTAATCTAAGCAAAAAACATCTTCTGAGAACTGAACTAGTAGCAGCTGCCCTGACACAAGCCTCCAGAACATCATAGCTGCATTTAATGGATTGTCTTGCCACTTGGGAGGAAGCTACCAAGATAGAGAAGGCCAACTCTTTTCCTTCAGAATCTGGAAGATCTGAAATGGTGCTTGATGACTGAGACAAAAGCTTTTAGGAGTACTTGGTCATGTGTGTTTGCTAATTGATGGGTTTGAAAACCAAGGTGGCTGAAGTATAGGCTTTTTTTCCCCATCTCTCAAGGGTTCTACTCTCTTTGTCTGGTGGGAGAAGGGTGGTAGAAGGAAGCAACCTAGATGGTTTATCTGTAGCTACAGAGATAACTGCTGGGCTGCAGCAGGACACCTAAAGAGGAATGTACAGTCCTCAGGTACCTTGTAGAAGTGGTCCAGCTTCTTGGACACCAGAGCCTGGGAGTCTGGGGTTTGGAAAGTATTATGGAAGGCATCCAGAAATGCAGGATGCAGAGGTGGAACTGCAGAAGGGCTAGGGAGATCAACTTGCAGAAGTTAATAGTATCTTTTTTTTGGACATCAGAAATACGGGAGGTGTCCCACTTAAAATGTTCTACGATTTTCAGAAAAGTTTCACCAAATGAAATCTCTTCCATAGGGGAATCAGCACTGACTGACTCCTCCTCAGAGAAACATATTTCTGAGGAGAAGGAATTTGTGTTGAGTAATCCAAGGATTCCTCTTCATCAAAGGGAAACTCATCAGAGGAATCATTATCCCTAATCATTTTCTGTGAAGGAAAGGAAGCAGGAGTAGGAGCAGGCAGAGAAGAAGGCAGCTTGAGTACCATGAAAGCCTGAAACAAGCTTTGGGAAAAGGCCTGCCAATCTGTTTGCATCCCTTTAGCAAGGGGCAATGCTTGTATTTTTGTTTTTTCTTGGCAGGAGAAATAATTTTATGCAACGGCTGAGGACTGGACGAAGGCCTGCTTTCAAAAAACTCCACCAATAAACTGAGACGTCCTGACTTGTAAGTAATAAACCAAACCACCACCAGGAAAACCTAGTACTTTATTGGACCGAGCACTCGAAACAACAATAGACAAAAACAGCAAAAAACATTTTCACTAAGCGCTTTCACCCATTGTAACAGTTGGGCATCATCAGAGTAAAAAAAAACCCATTTGAAACTTCAGCTTTTAAATAAACTCAAATACACACGTCCCTGCTTAAAACCAATTGCAACTCTAAAATAGTCAAACAATTAATGTATGCATTTATAAATACAATTAAGTGTAATTAAGTAATGTGTACTTCTAAATGTATTTATACTAAATAAATGAATAAATAGATAAATCACTATAATAACATATGTATGAACTGTTAATAGCAGCAAAAAAATTATTGCCTTCTATAGTAACCTAAAATATATCACTTTGTAAAATAAAAACATTAAAAACTTTAAAAACATTAACAAACTGACATTCCATATGAAATCAAGCAACCTGAACCCCAATTACAATAAACTAGAACTGTCTCTAAATAATATACTATAAATTGTTTGTAAAATACATTTACTATAAGTTGATAAATCACTGTTCAAATTGTGGCATTAAACACAGTAGGACCTGTGTTTTAAAATACTAGACAGTGAAATGTAATCATTAATTCCTGGTGACTTAGATGCATCTAACCTAAGCTGCCACAAACACTCTTTAACTTCCAGTAGGGTCTTGGTGTCACCGCCTCTATCATTGTGTGGGATTCTATCCACCACAAAAAATATATATATTTTTTAAATTAATACAAGTCTGACTGTGTGTATATAGAGCATTAGATGTTCTCTTGTTCCTAATGTCTCTAACATGCTCCAAAATTCTGAGTCTTAATTTCCTGATAGTTTTCCCTACATAGAAAGTAGGACAGCTCAGGCAAGTTGCAATGTACACTACCATATTGGTATTGCAATTGCCATACCCCAGACATCTAATGGTCCTACTAAAGTTTTGAACTACTACATAAGGACCATTATTGATATACTTGCAAGTGCTACATAAGCCACATTTGCTCATTCTAGAGTTCTTATAAATCTCCAAATTAGTTTCCTTCTCCATCAATTCTTTGAGGCTTCTTCCTCTACTGTAAACAAAAACTGGTGTTTTACCAACTATAGTTGTAATGTCATTGTTGAAAACACTTTGCCATGTGTCAGTTATAATAGTCTTAATTTGTCCAGCAACTTCATTGTATGGTAAAATCATAGCCCGTCTCATGTTGTCATCATTTGTTTTGTCAGTGTTGGTGGTGTTTTCACTAACATCTTTAACCAAACCTCCTTTAAGTATTGGTTTAAAGACTGTATGTCTTTTCACCTCTATCTCAGATCGTATGTTCATCAAAATATCATAAGGATAACCTCTCTCAGTAAACATATCTACAAATTTTGATAGTTCAATTTCTAGACGGTTGTCATCACTAATGAGTCTGGACAGTCTGACCATTTGACCTTTCATAATATTTTTTTTTTTTGAAAAAAAGGATGACAACTCTGAAAATGCAAAAAGGAATTAGAATATGTCTTTTTTCGATATATACTGGACTTTAAAATGACTTCATCCTTTTCTTTATACAATAATATGTCAAGAAAGTCACAACTTTCACCATGTATCTTATGAGTAAATTTTAAAAAAGATGTAGTGGTGCCCAAATAAGTAATAAATTCATGGATTTCTTCCTCTGTCCCCCTCCAAAAAATCAATATATCGTCAAGGTAACGCAGATATAATATAACCTTGTGCATGAAGTCAGAGGTGAAAACCCACTGTGTCTCCCAATCTGCCAACACTAGGTTGGCATAAACTAGTGTACACCTAGCACCCATGGCTACACCAGTGACCTGCTTATAAAGCTCACCTTCAAATATAACAAAATTGTTGGACAAAATAATTTCTGTTACTTCTACAATTAGACTACATTTAACCATGTGAAAACCACTGTTTTTTTCAAAGCAGTTGTTAAACATATCAAGACCCTGTTCCTGAGGTATGATGGAAAATAAGTTGATTACATCAATGGTGACCATCAAAAATTGTTCATCTAGATTTGTTTTCCTAATCACATCTAGGCAATGCCAAGAATCCCTCAGGATGTGTGGCAATTGTTTTGTAATGTTCTTGCAATGAAAGTCAACATAGGAAGCCATGGTTTCCGTTTTAGAGCCCTTGGCTGAAACTATCGGGCAAAATGGTGGATCGTTAAGATTTTTTATGAATTTTTGGAATCCCAAAAATGGAGGGGGCACTGGTGAGTCAACAAAAAGATAGTCATATTCATTCTTTTCAGTGACCCCCTCCATTAATCACTCATATAAATGCCAATCTATCTTAATGTAGGCTCTATTCATTTCATTTCTCGAAACTCTAGTGTAAGTAGTAGTATCATTCAAAAGATTTAACATCTTGTTGGAATAATCAGTTTTAGACATAATCACAACACCTCCCCCTTTGTCAGGTTTCATCACCCTATAATGGTTAGTAGATGTTAATTCATGGAGACAAAATCTCTCACCTGAGGTTAAATTATCAGTAAAAGTTTTTGTCCCCCTAAACAACCTCCTTAGTTGTGATTCACACATCTGCTCAAAGATGTGTATACTAGGATTAACAGGGGGAATAAAAGTACTTGACCTCTTAAGCGCTGTGATGTTACCTGTCCATCGGCTAGGGTTTTTGTGAAAAAACATTTTAAGGTTCAGTTGCCTCGTGTATAGTTTAAAATTAATTAAAATTTTAGCTATCTCATTCTTAAAAACGGGAACAAAAGTAAAGCCCTTCTTGAATAGGGCGAGAAAGTTGTCAGTTAAATCTAAACATGTAAAATTATAAATACATACACTATCAACTCTAATTAAATTACAACTTAATCCAGTAGTAATAAATTCATCAATACACTCAGAATTTATATTCAAGTCACCACTACCATCACCTTCATTTGCAATCTCAGCAAAACCTTTTTTCTCCAGAACAAAAAGTTCATTAATATGCTTTGGTGAATAAAACAATTCATGTTCGTGGACAGAGTCCACGTCATGATGAAATGAATCAAAAGTTGACAAAAAGTCCAGTGGGGACTGGTCCTGAACACCACTACCATGAATATCTGTAAAAGGGGTAGGGTGAGAGACAAAATGTACGTCTCTACTTATATTGCTCTGTTGTTCCCCTGTGACTACCTCCGATTTGTGTAGGACCTCTGTCCTCTCCCCTTGACCTGTTCTTGTTGTCGTAATCCCTGGTTGCGCTCGCGTATTCGTTCTGAGTGTCTCACCAGGTAAGTCTCTAAAAAATACTCATTGTCACAATCACCGCTATTGTCCATGACAACCTCGTCATCAATCAGTTTGTTGTAACCAGTGAGGCCCTGTTGAATGGTACTATTAGTTACATTGTTTCCAAATTCAACTCTAGCATTTCTACTTTTATACTCTTTAAAGTGAGCATACACCTGGTTGTTGGTGTAGTCTTTACTGTCCCTATTTAATTTACCAGTTTTAGTTTCAAGACTTCTTTTGACAAAAATATCCACATCATTTAAAATTTTGTCATATTTAAACTTGTTAAAATCAAAAAGCAGGTCTTTCATGATATTGTTATTTAACAGGGTCAGTTCATCTTTCAACAAATCTAATTTGTGAGTGTTGTTACATATAATGATTTGCATGAGTTCCATACCTGTGCGGTCGAAAAATGCCAACAATTCCTGAAAACCTTCCGTTCCAGCTTCAAATCCCATAGGTAATTTAAACATCCTTAAGCCCTTCGGCACCTGTTTGAGTTCAATAGATCTTTCTAAAAACACATTATCCATTTGCAAAGATTTAAACCTTTTGAGTTTTCTTTCAAAATCAGCTAGTTGTACTTTCAAAGTACCGCCTCCCGCATGGTTGCTTGTTCCAGGCTTCCAATTAGTAGCAGGAGGGGCAAATATTGTGTCAAAGTTCCTTTGTGTGTTATTATTGCTTGGACACGGTTGATTGACAACTCTAGGTACCCTATTAGTCTCTGGAATGGTAGTGTTACTGAGTATAGCCTCTCTAGTACTGGTAGTGGGAGGCGTGTGCAAAGTGTACAATAACGCTTGAGATTCGATCAAAGTGACATCACCGGTGTTGGTTGTCTTAAAAGCGCTAACAACCATACATTTTTCTTGAAATGTCTTCATAAGTTTATGAGTTGGTGAAGCACTATTCTCTTGAACCATAGCCAAATTATGGAGCTCTCTTCCACCCACAATTACCTCCATACCATCATGCACTCACTTCAAAACTTTAGCAAAAGCGCACTTAAAAACATGCTGGCTATGCCCTTGCAACTCCCAGTCTAATATCACCCACCCCATCCAACCACTACCTTTCTTTCCACTCCACTAACTACCTTGATTATAGCAAGCTCAGATGTTCATAAGCCTACTACTTACTATACACTAGGAACTTCTCATTGTAACATTTGTTAATGTCTGTTATGTACTTCACAGATAAAGATTCTAGTTGTCTACTGATGTACTATGTTCTTCATCTGTAAATATGTTGTAAGTAATTGCTATGTTAAATTGTTAATCGCTATGTAATCCAATGTAACTACTGTCTGTTTATTTTAACTGTGGAGCTTCTCTCCCAGGGCCTCTGCTGAAAATGGACCTACATCCAGTCGGACACTCCCGGTCAACAAATGTAAATAAATAAATAAAATAAATAAATAAATGAGTTATTTCAACATATTGTAGCATCAGTTGCTCCATGTAGCTAGTCCAAAAAGCAATAAGCAGTCAAGGAACACAGTCGGCGTTGAAGTAAACTCCACCAATAAACTAAGACGTCTTGACTTGTAAGTAATAAACCAAACCAGCTCCAGGAAAACCTAGTACTTTATTGGACCGAGCACTTTTATTTAAAAGCTGAAGTTTCAAACGGGTTTTTTTTACTCTAATGATGCCCAACTGTTACAATGGGTGAAAGAGCTTAGTGAAAATGTTTTTTATTGTTTTTGTCTATTGTTGTTTCAAGTGCTCGGTCCAATAAAGTACTAGGTTTTCCTGGAGCTGGTTTGGTTTATTACTCACAAGTCCTGCTTTCAAAAAAGTCTGACTATAGTTCTTCTCATTAGAGTCTGTGGTACCCTCCCCCAGGGACCTCCATAATAACAAGCCTAAGTTCCCCCCGCGACAACCTGAACTGATGTCTGTTCTACTTCCAAAGACATGCTTGTGGCAGAAGTCAAGGCGGCCTCAGAACTGGGCTCAGCCTGTGAATCCATGCCTGAAGTTAGACCTGCCTCCGGGCTGACTAACACCATGAGAGATGCGTCTGATGGTGGAGGTGCAGCAGAAGCTGCAGGCCTAGGTTTATTGGCCTTGTATTTCACCAGCTTGACGTTGGACCCCAAGGTACCTTCCATACCTTTAGCTAACAATTTAAGCCATTGGTTCTCTAAATAGATAGCAAGAGAAGAAAGCCTGCTTCTAAGGATCTTGGGTATGAAGGACTGGCAAATGCTGCAGAACTTATGGTCGTGGCTAGGCCCTAAGCAAAACAGACACTGTAGATGACTGTCCTTATGTGGAATTTGTCTTCCACACTGGCACTTGCCCTTCATGGATGACATAACTAAAACAGTAGTAAAGAGAAATTTTCCCCAATGGGGCACTTATTTGAAAAAAGCTGAAGTCATAATAACAGAAACAATCAGACCGATGGTCAGAATGGTGTTCTGACTGGCAGCTGAAAAGTTCTGAGGATGGTACGTGCATACTTCACTTTTATGGCCTACGCCTGACTGCCTCCTATATGCGATGTACCGCATACCTTTCAGTAGTAGAAGACTTTTGTATACTGGCCAACGTCGGGTCACTTTCTTGAGGGAGATCCCTCAGGTTATGAATACTGCAACAAGTAAACAGAAGGACATCTTGGGAATATGAAACATTTTTGATACTCCTTGCATCAATTTATCTCTGTCTTCCCAGAGTCTCAGGATCTGATTAACTGTTGCACCAAACATATAATCAGACTCAAAAGAAGCATTCATAATCTCATTTTCTAACTCATCACAAAAATTCTGAGAGTGCAACCAAGTATACCTCCTAATCACCTATGTCAATGTAGCATTTCTGGAAACAGTATCAGCCCCCTCCAATACACTTTTTAGAATGTGTACGTTTTAACACCTGAGAGACATCAGAAACAATACCATTAGCATAGACCTTTTACTCTATAAGCAATGATTCCACAAACTTGTCTAAAGTGTGCATTTATCTTAACACATAGGTTGGCATAATGGTTAAAGGGCTCACCTTATAGGCACAAGGTACAGAGTTTGATTCCTATATGGGTTAATTGAGTTATCTTGGATTAGCCCACAAGGACAGTTAGTAGGTACTTATTTATGAACTTATGATCCTATGAACAACTTTACACATAACAAATAAAATCATCTGACCTATAAATTAATAAATATGAAGATAACAACTGACTTCCTTCCTAAAGTAGATGAGGGAAATAAGTACAGGGAAAGATGATTGTCAAGATATTCAGTTTAGAGGGGGTGGGTTTGACATAAAGGTTAAGGTCTTGCCCTCATAGACAAAAGGTACAGGGTTTGATTCTCATTTGGGGTTATTGTATAGGCTTAAAATGGCCCTTCAGGGCAGTCATCCTAGTATTAACCTATGATTAAAAGGAAGGGAGGTTGGTATAATGGTTATGGTATTTACCTTACAAACACAAGGTGCAGGGTTTGATTCTTACATGGGCTAATTGGCTAGTTAGTGTAGTACTAATCTATGAACATAAGACACCGGTAGTTAAACACTTTAAAAACTACCAGCTATTTTCCTAAGATTCTAGATGATTGTCTAGTTAATCTGAAGGACTGCGCACAAAGACATGGTCTTCTTATTTACACAAGTCACTGGGAACACCAAAGCAGGGTCTGCAGATAAAAGAGCTTTGAGGCCAGGTGAGGCTGAGCATACACCAAATTTCTTAATTTTCTTAAACCCTTTCTTAGGAAAAGCCTCAATGAACAGAGAAGAACTAAAAGCTTTCTGGAGTACCTCTCCCACTGCTAGGATCAAAGGAGTGAAAAGCAAACATGTACAGGTCCCTCCCTGGATCTGTTCATCACTGGAGGTGCCAACTAATCTCACACAGGCAAGAGTCCTCAGACACAGGATCCTCATCAAAAAGAGGATCCTTAGCAGTCTGATTGGGGTGGATGCACCAAAGTTACTATAACCTGAGTATGCACCCCATAACCAACTGCCAAGACCATGGATCAATCCATAGCCACTATTTCAGATGGGAAACCAGTCAGAGACTGCTGCCCCACCACATGGAGGGTCTCCCTGTTTCTTTCCGGCATGCACTACACTAGTGGGAGAGTCCCCAGTGGAAAAAAGTATAAATACCGGCAACAGACTCTGCACCTCTGACTTCCCCTACACCTAAATAATTTGGTTCTCTCATTCCTGCAGCAGCCAATGGTACAGCCCTGGAAGATGTGTCTGACCTGTCCTGCACAGTTTTGGTACTATGACCACACAAGGGGACCTTGAGGTAACGAAAAGTGGGTGGCCCAATAGCCTGCCCAAAGATAAAGTTACAGTAGAATCATAAGTTGTAGGCTTACATATTTTTTTATTCACTCAATGTTTTTTTAGGTTGATATGGGGAAATGGTGGGTACAGTCTATATACATCAAGTCAGGAGATAGGAAACTAACCAGCTCAATGTCAAATACTGTCTGCTTGGTCAGCCCAGTAATAAGATGGAAATATCCCACTATTCAACCTCTAAACAGCAATCTAAAGACTATTTCTGAGATACTATTCTGAACATCGTACTGAGAAAATCACAGTATTTTCAGTAAGACAGTTCAAAGCACAAAATACATGCACAAAAGTCCCCTGATTTTGTGAAAAAAGCTACCTTCAGTCCCAATAAGTGGGTTTAGCCTAAATAGTATTAGATAAGAAAAGAATCAAAAACTGATGAAAAATTCCAGTCAGAAATGTTTAACATACAAAATAGCTCAAGAAGCAAACTGAAGACTTTCTGCATGGGTTATTATTCTTAAGACTGCAACAAAATCACAGTTTCACTAACACAGTTCCAAGTAGAAAGCAGAGGCACAAACGTCTCAAATTTTGTTAAAAAAAGAAAGAAAATAGGGCTAATTTCATTCAAAATGAATGGATAGAGCCAAAAACAATATTAGACAAAAAGTAAACCAGACATTCATGAAAAATTCCTGTCAGGAATATTTAACATAGAAAATGACACCAAAAATCACAATTTAAATGAAAAAAAAATCATTTAAAATGCTGTAAGCTTCCTACTCAATCACTTCAAATAATCATAGCCCCAAAGAAAATACAATATCAACAAGATTTCCTGTCAAAACTTCCAAATTAAGCTTTTAATCAACAGGCCTCACTGTGATAGCCAATGTAAAAACAGAAGTATTAACAACATTTTTAATCAAAGAAAAATGATCAAAGCAGCAAAATACACTAAGCACTGATAGAAAAGTTAGAGGGAAGAAATAAAACCCAAAAGGAGTTTCTTATATGAACACTGCAGTTGATGTCACTCAGTTTGAGAGAAGCAATGTCCCAGGAGATCTTTCTCTGACCGTAGCATAAGAAAACTCTCTCACTGAAAGGAGAGGAATACAATGCAATACAATGCAGGGGGTATGTGACATTAACTGTAACACACACCCTGCATTGTCAAAGTCCCATAAGGCACATTACACTAAAAAGTGTGTCCTTGGACACATACCTTAACCTCTTAGAGCAAGAAATCTGGACAAAGCCATTAAATAAAAGCAGGAGAAAGGGCCAAAAATAGGGCCACTTTTTAAATATTGCTCTTACAAACTTAGAAAGTTGATAGAATGACATGTTTTACATTACCATGGATCGTCATGAAGAGTATGTGGCTTGCAACTGACATGCTGATAGTTATATACTAAGATATATCTATTTAAAATGGATGTATGAAATATTTTTTTTTCATTTATATGTGAAGTTTCAGCATAGCTAACCGGGTTTGCGTGTAACAGTGCTTTGCTCAGCACTGCTTAAATATTTTGTAAGAGTTAAATAGAAATGTACAGGTGAAATCTTCAATGGCAAGTTAGCTTAGTGGTTAGAGTTCCAGCTTTGCATGCCAAAGTTCATGGTTTGAATATCAAGAGAGCCTATTCATCTTTTATATGGGAAAGCATTGCTAATTTTTGTTATTTTTAATAATGTAGTAATTGATATTTGTTAACCAGGGTACTGTAGCTGGTCCAAAATTGCAGCGTCAGTGGATATATGATGTGAAATCCCCCATGTAAACACAAGTGTCCCATACAGTACAGTCACACCTCAAGGTAATGTAATCAAAGCACATAGGGGTACATCATGTAAAGTAAAATATATACACCTAATAATGTGTTACTAATGAATAATTAATGCCCAATCTTTAAATATTTTTTTAAATGAAAACTGAGCAATGCTTAGCAGTGCTTA
The DNA here is from genome assembly GCF_019279795.1 of Protopterus annectens. NCBI lineage: Eukaryota > Metazoa > Chordata > Ceratodontiformes > Protopteridae > Protopterus > Protopterus annectens. Next base: position 668,975,717 of record NC_056727.1, on the reverse strand, counting down.
GCTGGTTTGAGCAGTGCTTAGAAGTATAATTCTAAGCAGCATTCAGTCCAGCTAAGCGGATTTGTGCACTGCTAACCACTGTTCAGCATTTGCCCCTTTAAGCACTGCTCAACTCAGCTTAGCACATTTGCACACCTCTGAGCTGTGCTCAGCTTTTTCAAAAACTGGCCAATGACAGCAAAGTGTGAGAATATGGCCTTATTTAAATCACACAGGTGGAATACAGCCAGAACCTGTTGTAGTTTGATCACTGCAGGAGCTATGTCTGGGGTTGGAGAGGGAGCACAGTTTTGGGTGAAGCGCTGGGCAATTTTGAGTCCAGGGTCATGGCTGGGCTCCTTGTGCAACACCATGATGACAGACTTCTGCAGGGCCAGTACCAGGGCTCCCAATGCAAATGTGAGGCCTGGGGTCATCTGGCATGTGACCTCACCAGTGCCACTGGAATCCCCCGAACTGGTGAGCAGGTACAACATCACTATGCTGACCTAAAGCAGGGGAGCTCTTGGCCCAATGGATCCAAAATGCTCGAGACAGCAATGCCCCAGTAGTTTGTAAGTATTTCACCCATAGCTGTTACAAATTCTAGCCTGAGTATGTGATAGACACGTATACATAATGGTTGTTTTTTCCCCTACACCTGCAGAGGTGAGAGCTAGCAATGTGAAGGCCCATGCAGACAGACTGGCGAGGCTGCGCAGAGAGTCTGGTGAGTACAGATCTATCTTGCAGTATATAGTGCAATAAATAAGAAGTAGTACATTGTTTCCTGCCAGTAGGTGTAGTGTGTTCTGAGTGCACTGAAAAAATAAAGTTTGTCAGACCAATATTGACCTACAGCTTGTGCAGTACTACTGAATGTAGAATCTCAACTGTAATAAAGCACTGTGTCATGTTATGCAAATAAAGATTTATACCACAAACTGTTGTGTTTAATCTGGTATGTTGTTGAAGAAATAGAATGTGTACAGGTGCTTACAGCACATATGGCTTTGACAGCAAGCATTAACTGAGGTTTGCTGATAACCAGCTGTTATGCAAAACTGTAGATTGTGGAGCTGTAAAACAAGATATAAATGAAATATGAAATATGTCCTGCACTAAGATTTGAACCTTGAATCGTAATGTGTACTGTATTATAGTGTGTCCCCTGCAGCATTACCTTGTGTTAACCTTTTCATTCCAGATCTTATTATTTAAAATGATTAATACACAGTACACTATCTGTCATGCATGAATCTCAGGCATGTATGTTCAACTGTCACCACAGACTTTGGTGACACTACACTTAGATTACAAGGTCAGACTGTCTACCCAAGAAGTATTAGGTAGAAATCAATCAAGTAAGATACAGCAGTTCCCTAGTAGCTCAGTATGATGAGAAATAGCTTTGTCATTCATTTCTGCACAGCCAGACAGCGGTTTGAATCCAGGGAGTGGTACTAAGATGTGTGAATATTTACACGCAAATAATCTTGAATATTTGTAGAAGCACTCAGGTGGTGTTAACAGATATGTTCTCCACAGGTCTTACAGGTAAAGAAATGTTTGTAGTAGCTGTATGAAAGGTATAATAATAAACCGTGTACAACTGTTCTACTGTCCAGCCCCATGCCTGCAGATGACAGCAGGTTAAGTGCATACACCATGCACTCTACCTGATACATGTTTCTCAAGTGTCACACTGTCACGCTAGTAGTCACTGCTGCCAAGAACCTTGGATACAGATATGAATCCAGGTGAAGTATGCCAGTAGCACACTCACACAACATCAGTGCAGGGTACATCTTCGTCATATATGTAACCCTGACATGTATGGGTCCCCTCTAGTCATATAACCAGAGTTGTCACAGTTTGCCCCATACCATTCCAAGTTGGCAGCTTAACAGTCATGTATGTGTTACAAAAGCTATGGGCCATAGGTAGATGTAAAGTGAGGGCAGACCTGTTGAGTATTGAGCAGTATTGTTGTGGAATATGGAAGCCTATGCAGTTGTTAATGGACTTTTTTCTCCCCCCCCCACCCCTTATCTGCATCAATAACTATTATTCATATACTACAGATATGCTGTTCTTAAAACCTAATGTTGAGACTTGTGTTTCATTATTGTTCCATTGTTGATGGCCTGTTGCCGTAAATGTAACTGGCATGCTGTTACAATGCTGTTATTCCATTTATGCATGTATTCTGTTTACTATGTAGCTGTTTCACTTCTATTGTTCTGGGTTAATCGGAATACCCACGCATGTTGTTATAACTAATTTTGAAATGTTTTGTTCATGACTAACCAATACATTTTGAAAAACCTCAACAACATAACATGTTTGGGAAGGCAGACCCCAGTGGATCTGCCTTTCCCACCTCACCTGGCCACAGCACCAGACACCAGCATGTCTGGAAGCCAACCCAAACTGCCTCCTCCACTGGTCCTGCACCACCCTTGGGTGGAACCGCCTCAGGGGACAGACCCCATTCCCCCTGGGCATGGGTGCAGAGGGGAACCCATCACCCACAGAAGGTTCCATGGTATGATGCGCAGGGTCATCCAGACAGAGTTGGATGGATACCTGAGCCAGATCGAGGGCAGAGTCGGCACACCTTGAGGGACAGCCTGCCCCTGTTGTTCAGCCTCCAGCAGAGCCAACTTCAGGGTCGTGAAGGGGGTAGTGGTGACTGCCCATGGATGGGGACCTCAGTCCCACTGCTTCTATCTGGGGGCTCATGGGCCTCTGATTCCCAACCACCATCCCCATCCAAGGTGTTTACCTCCCTCATCTGTCATATACCGCCCCTGTCTGCTGTCTTGTCTGTCTGCAAAGCAACCTCTCCTACCCAACTTTCCTCCCCAAATGTACCTACAACCTTTCCCCAACATCCCACTCTCACCTTAAAAAAGGGGGGCATCTGCCCCCCCAAAAAATCACGTCCCATATATACCTCTCCATTTTGCCCCCAAGTACACTGGCATTAATCAATTTACCCTTCAATTACTCAACAAATCTATGTCAACCACACTCCTCATTGTAGGGTGTGAGGCGCTAAATTTCAAATTGTCTATATCATTCACAGCTGTTGCTGCAGAAGAAATGGAGAACTATGGTCCTTTCCTATACCTGTTCTGCACATCCCTAGCTGCCTTTCACATTGTTTTTTCCCCCTGCTTACCCCCATTTCACCACTTTCCTATCACCCTTTTTTCTTTTCTTTTTTTTTTGAAATTAGTGTGGGTGTAAGTGGGAATAAGCAGTGGTAAGTGAAGCCAAAAAGGACTATGCGCATCTTGGCATCGCTTAATATCACACAAACTCATGCAAACCTGCTTAAAACTGCTTTAATCACTCTGTCTCCATCAGCCCCTGTTCTGCCCAGCAACAAAATTACCAGCCCAGGTCTCAAACCCAGGACTCTGTACATGACAGTCAGAGCAACATACCACTACACCATATGAGCTAAGGGAATTTGCAATGCTTTTTCAAACATATCATACGTTACAGTCATTTAATAACAGGGAAAAAACATAGTAGCACCAAGTCTCAATCCTAGGACCCTGTGCACTAAGGTCAGAGCAATCTACCAGTATTCCATATGAGTTGCGGGAATTTGTGATGTTTTTTCAAACATATCATGCATTACAGTCACTTAGCAGTAGGGAAAACAGAGAGCACTGCCAACGTTTGGATCCAGGACCTTCTACACTAGAGTCAGAGAAACGTACCACTACACCAAATCAGCCATGGGAATTTATTGATGCACATACCTCTCAACCTCTTAGTGCAAGAAACTGAATGAGCACTAACAAAATGAGGGACAGAGGCCCAACAATAGGCTCATATTTTACACAGTGCAGTTATACATATACAAAAGTTGCTAGAGTGACATGGTTTGTTTTAACATACATTTTCTGAAGGATTCAAAGTCTGTAACGCAAACCTCTGTCATCATTTAGTGCCATCAGACTTCAGATTATCCCAGTTATTTGCCAGAAGACAACAAATATTCTGAGGAACAGACCAAAAATAATAGCACAAACTCCAGACAGTCTGTGAAAATATGTACAATTTTCAGTATGCTGATGCATTTGTAAAATAATTAGGCAGTACAGGGATATACCTTTGGGGTAAAAAAATCGCTGCCAAATTATGTATACAGAACCACTTTAACTGCAGTTAGAGAAACATACCATCAGGAAAACCGACCTCTTGAGTACAGCAACTGAGTTATATGAACACATCCTGATAGCCAGTCACACAGTAATCTGACATATAGTGGCCAAAATCACTGTGTACTTGGGCCTCTGACACAGACACAGAACCAGTATGCAGAACAATAAATGCTGCAAGTGTCACATGTGACGGTACAGATTTTCACAGAATGTCCAGTGTTATGGTTCATATTTATGGCTTGTTCCTCATAACATTTGTGGCATTCTGCTAAATCACTGGGATGATATCAGGATGGAGGTCACTAAATAGTAATACACATTTGAATGTCAGACTTCAAATCCCTCAGAAACTGAATGTCAAAACAAACCCTGTTATTCTAGCAATTCTCTAAGGTTATGACACCAATATTTCATATCCCTCCTTATTTATGCAGACAGTATGCAAAATTGTGGACACACCACATCACTCCAAACAGTGGATAGTATTTCCACCTACCCTCTGTGATGTTGTAGCTCCAGCACCTCCATAATGTCACCCTCACAGGCCATGAAAATGGGCAAAGCCCACATGAAGGCCTTAATTATAGCACTGTGTTGCCATGATATTGGCTAATAGGAAAGCAGCCCAACTGTTCTGGATGCAGTTAGCAAATGGGAGCAACAGATTGGTGCACAGGCCATCACCTCTTCATGAGCAGGACCTACAAAAGGTAAGCTAATGCCTATGCTAAACAGGTTTGATACTTTTGTCAAGAAAACAGACAGCGACTATTTACAACACCTTTTGTGGATTTATTCTGAAAAAGGGGTACAGCACTATACCAGGTATGTCAAACACTTAAGTATGTAATGGAATGCAGATGGTGGGATGCAGACATGGGAAATAGGAATTTAAACAGTAGCTCTCAATAACACTTCTGGGACTGTCGTGTTGTATGTTAGTCTGCTGTCCAGCACCTACAGTGATCCCTGGTAGCTATGTCTGTAGCATACCTGTGGACTGTACAGGGTTTTAATGTCCTGATATTTGCCTCACAATTTTGGCCATGCTTTCCATTAATGTTTGTTTTTCTGGCAAATTAGTGTCAAATCATGAAAGACTGCAGTCAGAAAATAATGACGTCTGGTACTGCAGTTGTCAGACACCTGTGAGTAGGTCATCCTACACCACATATGCACCACTGTCTGTTATTGTGTACCTCAGATGTTCCTGGAATGTTCATATGCACCTGTTGTACCACTCACCTATTTGTCAGATGTAGGCTGGATGACTTGGTACTGTAATGTTGCCCATAGAGGGCACCCAGCAGTCGATGGCAGTGATGTGTGTGGACACATAACAACACAGTCTGTCATAGCAGTCAGGCCATTTCTGGTAGTCCTGCTACCATCCCAGGTTATGAGCAGCCATATGCCTAGGCCACAAGTTAGCTCATGTGTATGCAAGGCAGCAGCAGCTGATGAACCTATCCAACAGGGACACAGGTGGTATCTCAAGGGTGTATGTGTTGTTAACCATCCATTTCACCAGGTCACACATGCAAAGGTGTTGGTAGCTACCCTGCCTGATGTGGACATGGTGCCCATTCCACTGCAGAGTGATTGTGTGTGACACACATGTGAGCTGCCAACAAGGCCAGTCCAGGTCACTTACCAGGTTGAGGGTGTGTGTGTGTGTGCATGTGTGTGTGTGTGTGTGTGTGTGTGTGTGTGTGTGTGTGTGTGTGTGTGTGTGTGTGTGTGTGTGTGTGTGTGTGTGTGTGTGTGTGTGTGTGTGTGTGAAGCATAACCTGCACTTGTGCATCCAGCAGTCCCAGCATTGTGAAGACCATGATTTCCTTGCATGTCACAATGAGGTCACTCCTGAGGATTATGTATGACACTAGGTAGAGGCTTGGCCTTATAGCCTATAGGTGTACAGTACATGTTTGATGCCCTGGTATTCCCTGGTGGGGAACCTCTGTGATGTCCTCAGCTGCTGCATGTGCTGTTTCATGTAAATGATGAATGGTGGATTATACACATTAATGGCCCTCAGTGTGGGGAACATGATACATCAGAATAAGGGGGGCAATGCATGCTGTAATGCTGGTATGTTCACAGTACTCACACACATACTGTACTGATAGATGGCAGGCGTATAATGTGGGTGTTAGCAGTGGATATTGCTAGCAAATGTGGATGTGTATGGTCTGTACACAATGGTACTCAGTGCATGCAGTCCTGGGATGTGTTCCCCTGTTCATGTCTTCCAGGTGGGATGTATCATAGACAGCACTCATTATACACAGAGTCCAAGACTATGGTAATTTTGGATTCCCTGAGACTACATCACAGGGTACTGTTGGGGAGAAGCTGGCAGTACATGCAGCAATGAACTGTCCCATGGGCAGAACTGGTGGGGACCATCAACAATATTGGATACCATGGCAGGTCCAACACTGTGCCACACACATAATACACAACACATGGCAAAGGGCTGCAGCTGTGCCCAGGGACTGTGCTGGCACTTGGGGAGGGCCTGCTACAAAAGCACCGCTGACACCCACAGGGGACTTCCTCGCCAACCTTGGTGGAGCCATTGCCTCCCAGGCACACATCCCCACATTTGTCATGGAGGTTGGTGGCACAGAGTCAACAGCCAAGGAGCATATATGTAAGGCCCCAGTGGTCATCACGTCAATACTGTAGTATTCATAGTGGCAGCCTTTGCATACCTGTATGTATATGTCGGGTCAAACTGCATTTTTGGGTGGGGTTTTGTAATGCACACAAGTGCACACCTATTGTGAATGTCAGTGATTTTGGTAGTATCACAGCTTGTACTGTACATGTTCATAAATGCACATATTATCCTGCACCAATGCCACACGTGTGTGTGTTGAGGGACATTGCTGACCTTTGTGGGAGTTACCATAGACTTTACAGATTTAGCAGATGTCTGCATAGGTGCATAGCAGACTGGCCATGCTGGCAATGTCTTGTTTTACTGACTGAGGACTATTCAGAGGTAATGCCCACCTTTTGGCTGGATGTGGTCCCTTCAACTATGTGGTGAACCACATGCAAGCACTTCCTGATGACTGCCAATACTTTGTGCCTGAATGCAACTATGTTGCCATCTTGGGTACCCTGGCCTGTCATTGCAGTCTGCGTGTTTATGGGGTTGGCACTGATGTGGGACATGGTGGGGACATGTACTTGCTGTATGGCATGCTGACACTGTTGTCTGCATAGAGCTTGAGCCTGGGACCTTAAGAGAATTCCATGTGTGTTAACAGCAGTTTGTGATTCAATGACAGAGTGCAAAATACTTACAGTTCACACAGCCTTAGGCTGTACCTACATATGTGGGTGCAGCCAATTTGCATTCTTGCCTATATACTTGTGGGTTATTGGGGACACCAGGTAGTCACAGGGCCTTTACATATATACATATTGCACATAAATAAGTGACAATGAATGGCTTTGCAACAGTATTAAATGTGGAGTGTGGGACACTACCTGTAGTAACATGACAGTTGGCAAGACATAGCAAGGGCATAGCAAGTGCAACACAGGACTTCCTCTGATTTGCTACTATGACACCTTCTTTGTGTGACATTACCTTAGCTTACACTATTTGTCATAACATTGAGGTGCTTCTGCTGTGCAATAACTGCTCTATGCAATCTGTACAGGACCATGTGACATTTTTGTTGTCCTACACTCTTGGGACCTCTTTACTGTCTAAGTTGTTGTCACAGGTCACACCTTGCCAAACATGGACTGCAACCTGCAAGGTGTACAGATGGTGGCCATACCTGTGACCTCTGCATATGTCTGCAGATTGTCCTGATGTTTGACACATACTTTCTTTCCATCTGGCATGAAATTTGGTTTTCTGGTGAACTGTGGGAAACTCATAACAGACTAACATTGTAGACTGATGACAGCTATTGTCATGTAATGACACATACACTTTAGAAAGTGTGTTCCTAAGCACAACCCGTTCTGGTATCTACTTTACATGCATGTCACAGCAATGTGAAATTTGTGCTTAATGTTTGGTGTTTGCCCCATTTTTCAATATGGATCTAACCAGATGTCTTTCTGTGCTGGGTTGAGAGGTATGCTGGTGGCCATACCACAAGTAGACTGCTGCAAGGGGATGTATGCACACACACACACACACACACACACACACACACACACACATGCACGCACTCATGACCTGCCCTTACTAATAGTGGAACCTGAACCTGCCTAGCTGTACAAATGCTACTGCTGAATACATAACACAAACACCACAGCGCTACTATATTGTTGCAGTGTCTGCCAATACTATTCTAGTGAGTGGCAATTGCAGGGGCTGTTAGGATTGCCAAGGGTGGGTTCACAGGCCCTTAACATGGTATAGTCATCTGAAACACAGACACACAGCTGCATGGGGGACATGCACTGAAACACACTTTCACACAGAGTTGACACTTTTCCAATTATATGAGCTACCTCTCTAGTTATGTACAGTACAGACTGATATGACTATTGCATGCACCACAGTGTCTTAGTGTTAGAACATGTGTGACTGTGCTTATAAGCAGATGCCATCAACTGGCTCTTTAAAGAAATGCCATGGGGAGGGGGTCAACAGGCCTTAAAATGGTATAACCAACATATAGAGGGGAAATGCTTCGCACATAAACACATACAGTAGTATACTTGGCTATATTGAGATTCAAACACCTACCTATCTACATGTATGTACTATAGGGGTGCCTATTTATCACATGCACCACAATGCCTATAGGGATGATACATGTCCAAAGGTACCTCTAAGGTGAATGACTTCAGAAGCCATTGCAAAGTAGGGAAATGGAAAGTGTACTGGGTGGAACAGGCCTCAAAATGGTATAACACATAAACACACACACACACTGAGGGTATGGTTCTCACCCACACAGTTGTCAGTATTGAGATTAGAACCCTACCTATCTAGTCATTTGTACTACAGTGTTATGCAGTTATTGCGCATGCCACAATGCTTATAGGGCTGATGAGTGTCCAAAGGTACATCTAAGGTAAATGCATTAGCAGGTCTTCTAAAGTAGGGCAATGGGAAGTGCACTAAGTGGGAAAGGCCTCAAAATATCATCACCTACAAACACAAATACACACACTTACCAGGACTGAGATTAGAACCTCTACTTATCTAGTTATTTGTACTACAGTGTTACGCAGTTATTGCATGCACCACGAACCTTATAGGTTGATGAGTGTCCAAAGGTACATCTAAGGTAAATGACGTCAGCAGGTCTTCTAAAGTAGGGCAATGAGCTCAAAATACTTTAACCTACAAACACATACACTTACAAACACATTTGCCAGGAATGAGATTAGAACCGCTGCTTATCTAGTTATTTATACTGTGGAGTTACACAGTTATCACATGCGTCACGGAGCTTATAGGGCTGAAGGCTGTCCAAAGGTACTTCTAAGGTGAATGACATCAGCAGGCCCGCTAAAGTAAGGCAATGGGAAGTGCACGGGTGGGAATGGGTTCAAAATATTTTAACCTACAAACACACACACACACACACACACGCACACACACGCACACACACGCACACACACACACACACGCACACACACACACACACACACACACACACACACACACACACACACACACACACACACACACACACATACTTACAAACACTTATACACACATTTACCAGAACTGAGATTAGAACCCTTGCCTATCTAGTTATTTATATTATAGTGTTATGCTGTTACCTTACACGCCACAGAGCTCATAGGCCTGAAGACTGTCCAAGAGTACTTCTAAGGAGAATGACATCAGCAGGCCTTCTAAAGTAGGGCAATGGAAAGTGTACTGCATGGGAATGGCCTCAAAATTCTTTAATCTACAAACACACAGCACATACACACACATACCCACACACACACACACACACACACACACACACACACACACACACACACACACACACACACACACACACACACAAAACAGTTGGGTGTTGTGAGATTACAACCTCTACCTCACTACTATTACATAATGGAGATGGAGCTCATATTATTCCTGGCACATGCCACTGTTTACAACTGGTGTGCAACTATGCACAACTGGACATCACGCTATGCCTTTCAGGGTGTCTCTGTCTATGACTGTGTGTGTGTGTGTGTGTGTGTGTGTGTGTGTGTGTGTGTGTGTGTGTGTGTGTGTGTGTGTGTGTGTGTGTGTGTGTGTGTCTCTCTCTCTCTCTATCACTGTTTGTCTCTCTCTTCTCCATATGTCTATGTGTGTGTATGCTTGAAAGATATGTATATGTTGCCTATATATATATATATATATATATATATATATATATTTATATATGTGTGTGTGTGTGTGTGTGTGTGTGTGTGTGTGTGTCTCACACTCAACAGATGCAGACATAAAACATTTGGGCCACCTAGAGATAGCTGAGGGTAATCCTTTGTGATGGATGTGGGCAGAGACAGATAAGGTGTACATAACTGTGTGTATGCAAAGATATATATGCACAATACAGTTGTGTAGTCCAGTGTGGGTTTAGACATGGGCTTTAATTCTCTAAGTGTAGGAGAATGCCCAGTATGACCTTCTATAGTAAGACTGGGAGTCCATTCCTGAGATAGCTGTACTCCTGTCCAGGGTTTTGTGTGATACAGCCATACCTGTCAACCTGTTAGTGCAAGAACTGTGGGGGACAATGGACCAAACATAGGGAGATATTTTAAATATTGCTCTTATACACAGACAGTTGTTAGCATAACAGGGTTTGTTTTAGTAGACATCTTCTGACATATATGACATCTGAGACTGACATGTATGTCATTACTTACTGACATAAATCCTCAGATCATCACAGTGATTTGCCAGAGACAAAAAAGATTTATGATAAGCACACCAAAACTATGATCCAAACTTTAGACATTCTGGCCAAATTCAGCCAATTGAGAGGTGTGGCTACAACTAATTGGCTGATGAAGCTATGTAAACAGTCCAGCAGCTCAGTCATATACTGGCTGGGGATCTCCTGGTTGTGTGGTATCCTACTTAGTATTGTACTTGTCTTGGAAAATACTGGCATATGACTACAAAGCAAAGGTTAGACAGTTATGAAAGACATTTGGGTTTTAGACTTCTTACCTTTCAGAGACTTAAGGTAACTGCAAGACCTGCTGTGATGTCACTGTGTATGTTTGTAAGTGGTATATTTCATTATTGTCCCTATTTGTGGGCTTTTGCCACACATTTCTTTCTGGCATTGTACAACTGACTTGCTGTGAGAGGCTTAGAGGCATGTATGGGACTCCAACATTGACATCCATGCATGTGACCTATGACCCCGCTAAATTTATTGAATAGGAAAATGGGAGACTGTGTCCATGTGTACCTAACCATGTAGGAGCTCTAATGTGGTGGTGTAAGCAGAAGAAGCAGCTGACATGAAAAAGGTGTGTGTCATGCTTGGTGTAAGCACATTGGCGCTCCACAGCTTCTATTTGCGCTCAGCTAAGCACAGCTAAGCAAGGGGGTGTGTCTGAGGCTGCTTAGCAGTACTTAGCTAGTTCAAGAAATGCTGAGCATGTTTGTGTCCAGGGGAGGGCCCTTTCTGCTTAATACTGCTTACTTTAGGTACATGGGTTTGCGTGGTTGGCCATGGTGCTTAAAAGGGGCAGAAATGGGAAGGAAAAAAAACAGAAAATAGCAGAATGAAGGCAATCAACTGTAAATAATATAGCTGACAGGTGGAATGTATCATAGTCAGCCAATCACACAGGCAGCATCTGCAGCACACCAGTATAAACAGTGCAAGCACCCTTCAGCCTGGTTTTCTGAAAAACTCTGCACCATTGGAGTACACAGTTGGTAATTTTAACTGACAAAATGTTAGAGGCTACTGCTGCATTGCTACATGTGTATGTGCTACAGACTGGGGGCAGTGATGAGGATGATGCTGATAACCTTCCCAGACCGAGGAGGAGAAGAGTGTTCAGACCCAGGGTAACCTTTTAGGGGCTACATGAGCTTGAGCTAGTAGAGCACTACAGGGTGGACAGGGACATACTACAGCAACTCATTGAGCTGTGCTGGCCTCACCTCAAACCCAGAGCTAACAGAGGGGAACCCATCCCAGTTGAAACAAAGGTTTGTGTAGCCTTAAGAATACTAGCTACAGGTACTTTCCATAGACCTACTTGGGACATCATGGGGGGTTTCACAGGCATCTGCATCCAGGGTACTCCACTAGTTCCTGGATGTCATGCGAAGACATGCCGGTGAGAACATATATTTCCCCAGCACCCCTGAGGAGAGGACCAGCAATATGTGTCTCTTCCACCATGTAGCAGACTACCTAGAGGTACTGTGTGCCATAGACTTCACGCCCATCTACATCAAAGCACCACCTGGTGAAGAGGGTAGAGTCTATGTAAACCGCACAGGCTATCACTCCATCAACTGCCAGGTCATGTGCAATGCCCAGTGCATTATTATGAATGTGTGTGCTGGCAGCCCTGATAGTTATCATGACTCCTACATCTGGCATTGCTCACAGCTGTACCAGACATTTGCCAGGGGGGACATCCTGTATGGCCATCTGGTGGGGGATGCTGACTATGCACTGGAATTGTGGATGATGACACCCATCAGAAATGTGCATACACACACACACACACACACACACACACACACACACACACACACACACACACACTCACTGAAAAATGCCATAATGAGGCACATGCACAAACCAAGATCATTGTAGAGCATGTGTTTGGGATGCTCAAGTCACAGTTCCACTGCTTTGACATATCTGGTAGAACCCAGCAGTACTCTCCAGCCACATGTGCACACATGCTCATAAGTATGTGCCATGCTACACAATATAATCCTGCAGAAACAGCTGCGGCAGAAACATCACAGGGAAGGGCCACACAGTGCCCCGCCATTGCCAAGGTCCTGACAGGCACAGGGGGACTTGGAGGATTAACCCCTTGAGCCTGCCCCTGTAGGCAGATAGAGGCATGCCCAGTATGCCCAGGCCTTGGCAAAGAGGCAATGCATAGCACACACACAGGCACTGTAGGGACCCAGGGACTGACACCTCTCTCTGACTCACACACACACAGTAAAATGGATGCCACACACATCACACTATCTGTGCCTTACCATGTATAGGCTGTGTACTGTATGCATCCGACAGAGGCAGCCCTCAAGCACCGCCCTCACAACTGCCGCAGGCACAATGTAAGTCAGGCTTCTTAACAATAAATAAATGGAGTAGTACATTGTGGTAGCATATCTGTGGTATCGCTGCATGCATGCATGCAATAGAATGGGGTGGCCTACTGGGATAGCAGTAGACAACCGACAGCTATGTGGGACAACAGGAAATATCCACCCAATACTGGTTTCCCCAGAGTATGCAGTAGTCCCCTAGGTGACATGTCTCACTGCAGTATATGTGGGGGACTAACTAACTGGGGGTTCATAGGTCACATGCATGGATGTCAATGTGGTGGTCCCATACCCACCCCTCAGCCTCACCCAGCAAGACAGCCGTAGAAAAATATAAAGATATTTTTGACAAAGACCCATAAATGGGGACAATGATGAAATATACACAGTGATATCACAGCAGGTCTTGCAGTTACATTAAGGCTCTAAAGAGTAAGAAGTCTGAAATTTAAATGTCTGCCATTGCAATCTAACCTGTGGTCTTTGGTGATATGCCTGTATTCTCCAAGACAGGCACAATACTATGCTAAATGGAACCAAAATGTAAAGCCAACATCAGCACAATCTGTGTAAATGTGTACAGTTGACAGGCGTGCCCCCCCAACACACCCATGTTCCCATAGAAATGCAGTAACATTTACGTTTGTAGGGTAGTAGCAGCAGAGCACACATTTCCAGGCCTGTCCCAATCAACTTGATAACATGTTGCATGTCCACAATATGCAGAGGTCAATGAGCTATGTATATGCGCAGTTAATACTGTCAGGATGTGGCCAGCACTTACTCCTAGCTGTCATGTCTTACTGGCCTAGGTACAGTACTGTGGTTGACAGGGTCCATGTTCCAAGAACCACAGTACCAACTATTTTGCATGTCAGCTACACCTATGGTAGGAGTTGTACACACTGTCCAGACGTCAATATCCGCTACTGCAGGAAAGTTGGACAGGTCATGGACAGGGGGCCACACATATGGCTAGTACAGAGCTCGGAGTAACCTACACAGTGTCTAGCATACCTCTCAACTGTACAGACTTTTTGCAGAATATCCAGAGGTTTGCATCATATTTTTGGTCTGTTTATCATGAAATTGTGGTTTTCTGGCAAACCATTGGTAAATCACGAAAGACTAAAGCCAGAAAATAATGACAGATTGTAGTTCCAGACTTCATACCCTTTAGAAAAATGCATGCTAATGCAAAACCTGTTTTTGTATCACCTTTCTAGGTTTGTAAGGCCACTAGTTAAAAATGGTCCCTATATTTAGGCCTTTGTCCCCCAATTATTTATGGCTTTGTCCAGATGTCTGGTTCTAAGAAGTTGAGAAGTATAGTGCCTAGTAGGATGGCAGGTACCTGAAGGTTAGTGTACTGCCAGATTATAAAAGTCTGCCACCTTACTGAGTCAGCACTGACAACATGTCATTGGCCAACATCCATACCCCTGGAATGACAGGTTGTCACAGAAGGAGCACAAGTATGCCTTGTATATCTGTTCTGCTTGTACTAACATTGCATTTGCCTGCAAACTATATGCAGAACAAGAAAGGGTCATGTCAAAACATCAATGGCAGACAGTGGAGAAGCAGATGTCATACCCATAAGAAAAAGCAAGCAAATACCAAACTGGTCTCCCAATTGTCTATGTTTGGCAGAACAGTATTAACATCCTGTCCCCATGTGTGGGCCTTTGTCTGACTGTCATATATGGGCCTGTCCAGATGTCAGTCTGTAATGGTTTGACAGCTAGGCCAACATGTAGCCTCATAATAACATAGTAACACAGCAGACATAGTGTTGCAATGATGGGCAACCTGCTAAACAGGTACACTCAGATGTGTTAAGTCCATAACCTTGTGTGTGATGTTATGGCATTTACCCTGCTCACACCAGAATTACAAATACATAACAGCAGCCAATGTGAGCAAAGCCTGTGACTGGACTACAGAAGAACAAAGAGGCACACATAAGGGGAAGGGGAACCACTGGCCAGACAAATGGAGAATGTGTACACCAGAACAAATTGTGCAGTAACAGATGTGACCTGCAGTGTATGGAGTCAGTAAACATCACCTGCAAATATACAACTCACACCCACGTAAATGGAGGTCCGCAACAAAACAAAAATGTAAACAAAGGACACCTCAGAGGCCAAAACACATGAGAATTCTACAAACCTATACACTACAGACCATACATAGTCCACACACAAGGGTTTTGCAAACACTAAGGCCTTACCATACAGCCAACATATTACTCATAGAAGACTCCACTGTGAAACACACAGATGTGCCTCTCACCAGGTAGGATAAGGAGAAAGTCATGGTTACTTGTTTGTCAAGTGCCATAATCTGCCATATCACACATGCACTCAAATCACTCCACAACAGGTACAGGTATCACTCTGGCCTGGTCCATGGCAGTGTGAACAAAGTCAGATGTACCTCCCTGGACTATATGAAGACAGACATGATTCAGCTTGCCGAATATGTGTCCTATACAGGTATGTCCCTAGCCTTAAGCAGCATTCTACTGTCACCCAGAATGATGGCACAATACAAACAGAAAATGATTGTCAATAACACTTGGCTCACTTACTGGTATCATCCCAGGGGAATCCACTGCCTGGCAGCCTGGGAACATATAATTGCCAGACCACGCTGCTTTGCTAGAGATGGCCTGCATCTGTCTCACTTGGCCTTCATGCCTCTGGCAAAGGCCCTTGCCTCCACTATAGTGCCTTTGTTGTAGGGAAAGTCATGGGGTCTATATTACCAACATAAAACACTCAACAAATCCCAAATTAAAGGCCATGCTGCTAAATGCTAGGAGTCTAAACAGGAAAATGCACTCATTGCAAGCATTTGTAACCCTGGAAGATGGTGACATTTGTACATTCACAAAAACCTGTCCCACAGCTGTGGAGAGAAAGCCATCCTTACCTGATCACTCATCCTATCACACAGCCAGACATCAAAATGTGGGCAGCAAAGCCAAAGGAGGTGGAGTATAAACATATATTAGACAGACGCACACCTCCAGGCTGGTCAAACAGTCTGACAAACAAAAGACACTCCAAGTGCAGTCAACTGTTGACAAGACCCCTATGCAAATTATACATAGATACAGGCCAGCATAGCTGACTCAGGACACCCACTTCACATATCTGTTCCTCTACAAATCTATCAAGATTCTACCCATCACCCTGATCCTAGCTGACTTATATTACCCAGCCATTGATTGGAAATCCAACCATGCCAGAACAGAAATGCACAGAGATTTGCACATCTTATCAATGCTACATTCTTAGGGCAGCCACTTGATACCCCCACGAGATGTGATACCTATGTCGGACTTGGCAGTAACCAACATGATCAACCACTGCAGCACCCCTACAGTATCATCCTCCCTGGCAAGATCCGGCAGAAAATCAGTCACATGTCAAATCACCATCTCTTCTGACACCCATCTAGCCATGGTAAAAGGAAAATGTCCCACAAGCTGATCACAACCCCCAGTGGGATGGTATACACAGCTGAACATCCCCATACCCCACTAGAGGAACAGGCACCAACTTCCAAATTACACAAAATTACTATGCCAGCATATATAGAGAGATGCATGGAATCAGGAATACCTGACAGAACAACAATATCATCTGCAAGGGAGAGTAAACCTACCCGCAAACATTTGCAATAAAGGAACTATATAACAAAATTATAACATTGCTGTCCAGGACTGAGAAGGAGCAGGTGCACAATTGGAAGTAATCACCCCTTAGCCTGAACAAACAAATAACAGCACCAGTGAAATCCACAAAGGCAACTCAGAGTCCAAATTGCCCACATCTAAGACAGACAATCATAAGGCCTTCCTCACATATGTCGGCATTCCCAAAGGAAGCTCCCAGATCTTTGCAGAACTGGTGGTCAAGGACACCACATACACAAATGCTGTAGATATAGCCAATCTACTGGCTGACAGATTCAGTGGAAATGTCTCCCCTCTGCCCCCCTATCAGGAAAGCAGGACATCCCCAGTACCAGAACACCCAACCCTTATCACTAGGGAACAGGGCATCACTGCCCTTTCAAAGTCAAGAAGACAGCCTCCATGGGACCTGAATACATCTCAGGCTGCAACCTACATGAACCTAGGCATGCACTGGCAGCATCATTATACACCCAAAGCCTGAGTACTGTCTTTGTCACAGCCAAGTGGCGGACAGCCACTGTCATCCCTTCACACCAAGGTGGAGTGTTCACTGATCCAGGAAATGAAAGACCCATCAGCCTAACTAGCCTGATCCGCAAGGCCATGCAATGGATTATCATGGATCTCTTTAACAGGGACATTGACAAAATCCAAATACATTACCATACACAGTCTGTCATTCTCAGGAGAGGTATGTCAGTGAACTCTGGATGACTTCCCTGAGGCAGCCAACAAAGGCATGGATGAGGGAAAGATGGTGCACTCCAACCACCTTGACCTGGCCAAAGCCTTACAAACTATTCCCCACTTGGCCATAGTACCTGAACTTTGTCAACTAGGCGTCACTCCATATGTTACCAGATGGGTAGCAAACTGGTTCATTAATAGAGCCCACATAATCATAATTGGGATAGCCAACACAAACAGTACACCCGTAATGAGTGACATACCTCAGAGATCAGTCTGGGGGTGTCTGGTACATGGGATATAATTCCCTGAGGTGCAGGCCAAAAACACTGGCCTATGACTCACCAAGTTGGCAGATGACTGCAAGCTGGGAGCAGTCATCAATACCCAAAGTGATGTGGATGTCCGACAAGAGGGTCTCACCAAAGCAAATGGCTGATGCCAGAAACATGGCCTCAAGCTGAATGCCTGCAGATGCATCATCATCCCCTTTGGGGAGACTGATGGCCCCACATAGTATCACATCAACAACAATACACAATAAGTAGTGAGGCATTTGGCGACCTAGGTTGATAGCAACCTGAAGTCTGAGCACCATGTTACTCCTGTTTACAGAAAGCTTCTTAGATGGGATAACTCAAATGTAAGGTTATCCAATCTAGGGACAAAGAGGTCATAAGATCCATGTATGCTAACCTTATGAGGCCAATTATTTTGTCCAATGCTCCCTTTGGCATGTACCTCACAAAGCACATGCAGCAGCTGGAGAGAACACAGAGGTTCTTTACTGGGAGAATGTAGGACCACAAACAACTACCCTACACAGATAGGCTAACAGCACTGTCCCTCTACTCAGTTCCATACAGACTCCACAGAGGTGACCCCTGTCTGGCATACAAAGCAATCCAGACCCTCCATTGATGGGACTATAGCACATCTCAAACTCAAGGCTCACTCAATCAACCTGTAGGCGTAGCATCAACCTGGTCTGTGATATCAGTACAGCTTGTTGGTGTGACAGATATGTGTCCCACACACTCCCCCATCTGTAAAATACACTCCCTGTCCACATCAAGCCAAGTGCCTCAATACCCCTAGTGAAGTGCTCCCTGTAGTGCATGGGAAACAGAAAATACAGTTCTGTAATTCCACCTGTGTCCCTGATGGACAGGGGCTCTGCATGCTGACATGTCTTAACATGGGCTTCACTCTCGTCTGTGAGGGTTATAAGGACTTCAGGGCCAATATCCTACTAACCTCATATTAACCTATCAACCTATACACAACTGTCTGTGAGTGGGTCACCACACTACTCTGTATTGCTCTGCCACTGGCATACCTGGAAATCACAGCGCTATGTGGAATATACCATACACATAATGGACATCTCTGCTCAGTAGAATGTACTCTGTACCCACACCCATACCTCTCAACCTCTTACAGCAAGACATCTGGCCAAGATCATAAATAAAAGTGGGACAAAGGCCCAATGATAGGTACGTGTTTAAAATATTGCTCTTACAAACTTAGAAAGTTGGTAGAATAACAGGTTTTGCATTAGTATGAATTGTCTGAAGGTTATGAAGTCTGAAACACAAATGTCAGTCATTATTTTTTAACTTCAGTCTTTCATTATTTGCCACTAACTTGCCAGAAAACCACACGTTTATGAAAAATGGACAAAAATTAGACAAACATCTGGACAATCTGTAAAGAACTGTACAGTTGAGAGGTATGCCCACACCAGGATATGACTTTTTCAGGTAAGAAGAATACCACACAAGCAGGAGATCCCCAGTATATCACCAAGGTGCTGGACTGTTTACACAGCTTCATCAGTCAATCGGCTGTAGCCACAGCTCTCAACTGGCTGGATTGGCCAAGAATGTCTATAATTTGGATCATAATATTGGCCTGTACATCATACATTTTGTATTTCTCTGGTACATTACTGTGATGATCTGAGGATTTCTGTCAGTAGGTAATGACACAATACATTTCAGTGTCAAATGTCATATATATCGGATAATGTCTTATAAAACAAACCCTGTAACTCTAGCAACTTCCTACATTAATAAGAGCAATAATTAAAGTATCAACCTATGTTTGGGCCATTGCCCCCCCATTTTGGCAGGCTATCTCCAGATATCTTTCACTAACAGGTTGAGTGGTATGGCTGTAGAACACAAAACCCCGGACATGAGTATAACTATCTCTGGAATGGAGTCCCACTCCTACTATAGAATGTCATACTGGGTATGCTCCTAAACTTAGAGAATCAGCCCATGTCAGAACCCACATCAGACTCTGTAACTGTGTTGTGCATATATGTCTTTGTATACAGACAGCTATGTATGCCTTAACTGTCTCTGCACACACCCATCAGACAGGATTACCCTCAGCTAGCTATAGGTGGCCCATATGTGATATATCTGCATCTGTTGCATGTGATACATGGACATATATATGGGCAACATATAACAATATGTCAAGCATACACATACATATACATGGGGAAGAGAGAGACAGACAGTGATAGAGAGAGAGACACAGGGAGACACACACACAGAGTGAGTCATACACAGGGATTCCCTGAATGGCATAGAGTGATGTCCTGCTGCAGACAGTGGCATACCGGTTATAACCAGTCGCACATGCCAGCATGAAGATGAGGTCCATTGTGTAATAGAACTGAGATGGGGGTTGTAATATCACATCAATTGCCTGTGTGTCTCTCTCTGTGTGTGTGTGTGTGTGTGTGTGTGTGTGTGTGTGTGTGTGTGTGTGTGTGTGTGTGTGTGTAGATTTAAGTATTAAGAGGCTATTCCCACTCAGTACACTTCCCATTGCCCTAATTTACAAGATCTACTGATGTCATTCACCTTAGAAGTGCCTTTGGACACTTGTCAGCCCTATAAGCTCTGTGGCACATGTGATAACTGTAACACTATAATATAAATAACTAGATAGGCAGGAGTTCTAATCTCAGTCCTAGTAAGTGTGTGTGTGTGTGTGTGTGTGTGTGTGTGTGTGTGTGTGTGTGTGTGTGTGTGTGTGTGTGTGTGTGTGTGTGTGTGTGTGTGTGTGTGTGTTTGTAGGTGAAGCAGTTTTAGACCATTCACATGTAGTACACTTCCCAGTGCCCTAGATTAACAGTCCTACTGATGTCATTCACCTTAGAAGTACCATTGCACAGCCCAGCCCTATAAGCTCTGTGGCATGTGCAATAACTATGTAACAGTATAGTACAAATAACTACATAGGCAGGGGTTCTATTCTCAGTTCCGGCAAATGTGTGTGTGTGTGTGTGTGTGTGTGTGTGTGTGTGTGTGTGTGTGTGTGTGTGTGTGTGTGTGTGTGCGTGCACGTAAAAGTGTTTGTAAGTGTGTATGTTTGTAGAATAAAGCATTTTGAGGACTTCAAACCAACAACACTTCCCAGTGCCCTACTTTAGCAGTCCTGCTGATGTCATTCCCTTAGAAGTACTTTTGGATAACCCTCAGCCCTATAATCACTGTGGTGCATGCAATAACTATGTAATAGCATAGTACAAATAACTAGATAGGCAGTGGTTCTATTCTCAGTTCTGGCAAATGTGTGTGTGTTTATAAGATAAAGTATTTTGAGGACTTTCCCACCCACAACACTTTCCAATGCCCTACATTAGCAGTCCTGCTGATGCCATTCACCTTAGAAGTACCTTTGGACAACCCTCAGCCCTATAAGCTCTGTGGTGCATACAATAACTATATAACAGCCCTCCGCCCTATAGCTTTGTGGCACATGCAATAACTACATAACAGTATAGTACAAATAACTAGATAGGCAAGGGTTATGCTCTCATCTCTGGCAAATGTGTGTGTGTGTGTGTGTGTGTGTGTGTGTGTGTGTGTGTGTGTGTGTGTGTGTGTGTGTGTGTGTCTGTGAATCATATCCTCTGGGGGTGTGGGTTTATACCATTTTGAGGCATGTACCACCCAGTACACTTCCCATTGCCCTACTTTACAAGGCCTGATGATGTCATTCACCTTAAATGTACCTGTATACACTCTTCATCCCTTTAAGCTCTGTGGCATGTGCAATAACTGTGTAATACTATAGTACAAATAATTAGATATGTAGGGTTCTAATCTTAATACTGACAACTATAGTAGTGTGTGTGTGTGAAGCATATCTCCTGTGGCTGGTGTGTGTGTGTGTGTGTGTGTGTGTGTGTGTGTGTGTGTGTGTGTGTGTGTGTGTGTGTGTGTGTGTGTGTTTGTAGGTTATACCATTTTAAGGCCTGTTGACCCCCTCCCCATGGCATTACTTTAAAGACCTGTTAATGGCACCTGCCTGACATGCACCATTTTAAACTATACAACCCATACCAGTCATCTGTATAGATGCTTATGGAATATCCAGATGTTTGCAATGTATATGTGGTCTGTGTCCTTAACAATGTGCATTTATGTGATATTACTGCCAAATATGTCACAGTTACCATAGTGGCAGACATGCCAGCATCAAACATCGTACCTGACTGAGACATCATGCTGATACACAGTCTGTTACTATTTCACTTGTCCAGGTTTGTAGGAGCAATGGATGAGACCAGTCACTATTTGTGGTGGTTTATCCTACCATCCATGAAGGCATTCCCAAGATTACATATTGTAAGAGGTAGTGGGTTATGTCCCAGGCATATTATCTATGTGGAGCATGTAATGTGTACATAGCACTATAGTACATACATGTGGATACGGAAGGTTACTCACCTGTCTATTAGCAACTGTGATTGTGTTTCTGTATGTACACCCCCTGTAGCTGTCTTTACTATGTGTATGCGATGGCTATACCAGTTTGTGTGCCTCTTCCACCCTGCAAACTCCCCCATTGCCAACCTACTTTCAGCCCATACAGATGTCATGCACCTTACAAGCACAGTTACACAGTTTCTGCACTGTGGTGCATGCATTGGTCATATCACTATGTATTGTACATAGATAGGTAGGTCATCTAATCTGAGAAGTGTCAACTCTATGTGCATTTGTGTTTCAATGCATGTCCCCATGCAGCAGTGTGTGAGTGTGTGCATGTGTGCATGTGTGTGTGTGTGTGTGTGTGTGTGTGTGTGTGTGTGTGTGTGTGTGTGTGTGTGTGTGTGTGTGTCAGATGGCTCTACCATGTTAAGGGCCTCTAAACCCACCACTGACAATTCTAACAGCACCTGCAATTGTCACCTACTTGAGTAGAAGTGGCAGACACTGAAACGTCTACATTATCTCTTGGTATTTGTGTTATGCATCTAGCACTATCATTTGTAACACTGGGCAGGTAGAGGCTGTGCTCAGCCCTTCAACAGCTGCCCCATGTACAGGACTATGACTTTTGTGTGCACTACCAGCATGAGAGGCCAGGCTTGCATATGAGATAGCAGACACACATGCTGGTGAATGTCAGGTTAGACTAACACAGGCTGATCTGGATCAGGAATGCATACCCCAAACCTGTCATACACAGTACCATGCATACCCTCATCAACTGCATCAAGTTTGAGTGGATGGGACAACAGGTGCTGATAGGTGAATCTGTTTCTGTTAAAGTAATGGCTAAACTTGTGAGTGACCTAATGGCAATACTCAAGTAACCTCCTCTGTATGTATGAGCCTGTGGTACTACAGAACACCCAGGTGACATGTATGAAGGCTAGCTGGCTGTGTTGAGGGGTATGAATGCAAAACTGCAAAAAGTGCCAAGGGACACAAAGAACACCAGCCAAATGACAGTAAAGGATATTTATTTAACCAAAGCAGACATTCCACAAAGCACATTAACGCTTCACAAATACAATATGTTTTAGTTCGTAACAAACTTCAGTAAAGGGACAGAAACTCTCAGTTTATTTTTTCTAAAATAAAAAGTGTTTTTAATATAGCTGATGACTTTGCTGGATTTGAAAACATATTCTACATTTACTAAACTCATTGGTGGTGACTAAAGCTGTTGGGACTTGCTTCTTGTGTAAAGTTTGCACTAAAGTTACCTGGAGGAATATGTGCTCATGTCCTTTGAGTCTGATGGAATGAAGACATTTTGGATTAGTTCATGGCATTACTAGTCCACATCTGATGAAGCTTGTTATGAATGAAAACATATTGTATTTGTAAAGCATTAATGTGCTTTGTGGAACATCTGGTTTGGTTGAATAAACATCCTTTACTGTCATTTGGCTGTTGTTCTTCATGTCCTTTGGCACTTTTTGCAGTTTTCAGTGTTTTGTGCCTTGGTGGAACTCTTGTTTGGGTATAAATGCAAGGTCACACTCTCTGCCTCAATTTGTCCCCTCACACACTGTTGTATGCATACACACCTGGTAAACATGTACATCTACAGCTGTACCTTGGCTATGAAAAGGTCACTGTGTTTCCACTCTGCCATACTCATCATTGTTAATGTCAGCAGGCCCACAGCCTGCAGACACACAGACACTTAGAATACAAACAGAATACAGTATGTGGCACTACAGTCAGTCAGCAGTACTATCAGCAATAATGCATCATGGCCAAAAGGGTACATACACTTTGATGGGTACCCATAACTATTGCCATCAGATAGTACCTTACACAGCATTACATTACTACACTGTACTGTATTCACCTTGTGCATCAGACCCATATTAGCATGTCCCTGCATTGATGGTATGGATAACAGGGATGTGGCACAGGTATCATCACATGCACAGGGTGTGGTGTGGTGTGGGTTTGCCAAAGGCATAGGCTAGGCCATATGGTTGACATCATGTGTGTGTGTGTGTGTGTGTGTGTGTGTGTGTGTGTGTGTGTGTGTGTGTGTGTGTGTGTGTATGTGTGGGTGGGTGTGTGTGTGGGTGTATGGGCGCATGTGTGTGTGTGTGTGTGTGTGTGTGTGTGTGTGTGTGTGTGTGTGTGTGTGTGTGTGTGTGTGTGCGGGAGTGTGTCTGAAGGCGTGGTGCTCAACTGGGTTGTGTCCCAGGCATATAATCTATGTGAAGCATGTAATGTGTACATAGCACTATAGTACATACATGTGGATACGGAGGGTTACTCATCTGTCTATTGGCAACTGTGATGGTATGGATAACTGGGATGTGGCACAGGTATCATCACATGCACAGGGTGTGGTGTGTGTCTGTGTGTGGGTGTGTGTGGGGGTGTGGGCGCGTGTGTGTGTGTGTGTGTGTGTGTGTGTGTGTGTGTGTGTGTGTGTGTGTGTGTGTGTGTGTGTGTGTGTGTGTGTGTGTGTGTGTGTGTGTCTGTGTGTGTGTGTCTGTGTGTGTGTGTGTGTATCTGGAGGCGTGGTGCTCAACTAGGCTGTGCAGTGGAGCTGTGTGTGTCTGGTGGTGACCTGTCTGTGACAGAGATGTGTGAGTGTTTGTATGCACACAGTCAAGCCATGTGGTTGCCCTACACAGGGGTATTTTGGACAGCCATGAATCATACATGGTAGGATGTACAGTTTACCGTCTCCCACCAGGGACACGGGAACTGGTTCTGCCAGGAGTCTCACTGGCACCACCAGGCCCAAGGCCAAATGGAGTACTACTCCCTGATGGTGATTGCTGTCTTCTAGATCCACGTCCCTGATGGGACTGGCCAGGACTACGTGCTCATGGCCTGCTCCAGTGTGGTGTGGACAGCACCCTTCCTTTGGTAGCGCTGGTGGTACAGTCACTATGGGAGTGTGAATGTGCATGGCCACGTGGGCTCTCAGCTAATCTTGTTGATGACCTACATCCACGTGACTGATGCCCTACTTCCACCACATGCTCAAGCACAGACATTGTACAGTCGAGCAATGACAATGTCTCACCCCACCGTCTATCCAGAACATCAGCAAAATGACTGTTGGCATCATCAATGCTGTGGAGGTCATCATGCATAGCAGAAAGGGCTGCATTCATGACCCTGAACATCTGTCTGGTGTTGCGGTCAGTATGTGCCTGTGCCTCCATGACGGACTGAAACATGCATCTGGTGGCACCTGCTGTGACACGTGTGACAGCAGCTATGTTCACTTAATGGTGCTACTAATATACCCCTTTGAGATACGTGAGGAGTGGTAGTATGTGATGAACTTTCACCTAACACACACTGCACCCGTGTACACAGTATGGGTGGACCCCTGTATAGCACAGTGGCAACACCTACAGAAACATACTTGCCAATATGTTACAGCTCCTATGAATAGGCCCATGTGATGACCACAGTGGTGCACTGCAGGTAACCCCACCACAAGTGAACATGCACATAGTGCAATATGCCTAAGAGTAAAAGCTGTGTGCATGGAAAAATGCATATCCTTAACAAGCCTAGGGCAATGGTGAGCCACAACAAGGCATTTACATACTCACTGGCTTCAAGCTGCTGTTCCCCAGCCAGACCAAAGGGACCTATGTAGTTGTGTGCGAGAGGTATTGTCAGCACACTCACATGTGGCATTGGTACAGGAAAAGGATGAATTTCTGAACATGTACAGTACAAGTTCTGATACTACGCAATTTACTGTCATTCACTACAGATGTGCACTTGTGTGCATTACAAAACCCCACCCACAAATGCAATTTGACCTGACATATGCTTCTAGATACTCCAAGGATGCCAGTATGAATGATACAGTATAAAAGTGACATCCACCGGGGCCATAGCTGGATGCTCCTCGCCTGTTGTCTGGGTGCCACCCACCTCCACAACAGAGGTGTGGATGGTTTGCTGGGGTGCGGTGGCTGCTCCAAGGTTGGCAAGAAACTCCTCAGTAGGTATCAGTGGGGCCTGCATAGCAGGAACCCTGCCTGTGGCTGTATGGTCCCTGGCCACAGCTGCAGCACTCTGCCAGGCATGGTGAACAAGGTCAGTTGCCCTATGTCTGACCTGCTCATAGGTACACCCATGAAGACCCCGATTGTTGATGGCTTCTTGTAGGATATTCCACAGGGTGGTCCATTCCTACTGCTGCTGTCTGCTCCTGCTGAACAACACTGTACGGTGCAGTCTTAAAGCATCTTCTATTGCTGTAGTCTCAGCTTCAGAAAAGGGTGGTAATCGAAGTCGCAGCATTGCACCTGAAAGACACGAAAAGAGAAACACATTACAGGACCTCATACATTGGGAACCCTTACGTACAGATCTGCACATCCACGTTTGCTAGCACTATCCACCACTAACACCCACATCACACCCCTGCCACCTGTCAGCCCAGTATGAGTGTGGGTAGTGTCACCATACTGGCATTACAGCATGCATTGCATTCCTGATGCTGATGTTTCATGTTCCCTCCAATGAGGACCATTAATGTACATAATCCTCCATTCATCATTCACATCAGATGGCACATGCAGCAATTGGAGACATCACAAAATTTCCCTACCAGGCCGTAGCAGCCCATCAAACACCTACTTTACACCTATAGGCTATGAGGTCAACACTCTACCTGGTGTCATACATACCCCTCAAGAGTAACCTCACTCTTGTATGTCAGGAAATCACACCGTCCACATTTCTGGGATTGCTGCATGAGTGTAGATCATGCTCCACTCTGTTAACACAAACACACACACACACACACACACACACACACACACACACACACACACACACACACACACACACACACTCATACAGGTGAGGTGGCACAAAGGCATTATATAGACCACCCAGTCTCTGAATGATGACATGCATGACACACAATCAGACCACAACATATACACTCTGGACATGCCATCAACAACATGCGGTGCAGCTATGTTCACTTAATGTTGCTAATATACCCCCCTTAGATATGTGAGGAGTGGTAGTATGTGATGGACCTTCAACTAACACACACTGCACCGGTGTACACAGTATGGATGTACCCCTGTATAGCACAGTGGCAACACCTACAGAAACATACTTGCCAATATGTTACAGCTGTTATGAATAGGCCCATGTGATGACCACAGTGGTGCACTGCAGGTAACCCCACCACAAGTGAACATGCACATATTGCAATACGCCTAAGAGTAAAAGTTGTGTGCTTGGAAAAATGCATGCCCTTAACAAGCCTAGTGTATTGGTGAGCCACAACAAGACACTTACATACTCACTGGCTTCAAGCTGCTGTTCCCCAGCCAGACCAGACCTATGTAGTTGTGAGAGACAGGTATTGTCAGCACACTCACATGTGGCATTGGTACAGAAAAAGGATGAATTTTTGAGCATGTACAGTACAAGTTCTGATACTACACAATTTGCTGTCATTCACTACAAATGTGCACTTGTGTGCATTACAAAACCCCACCCACAAATGCAGTTTGACCTGACATATGCTTCTAGATACTCCAAGGATGCCAGTATGAATGATACAGTATAGAAGTGATATCCACCGAGGCCATAGCTGGATGCTCCTTGCCTGTTTTCTGGGTGCCACCCACCTCCACAACAAACGTGTGGATGGTTTGCTGGGGTGCAGTGGCTGCTCCAAAGTTGGTGAGAAACTCCTCAGTAGGTATCAGTGGGGCCTGCATAGCAGGAACCCTGCCTGTGGCTGTATGGTCCCTGGTCACAGTTGCAGCCCTCTGCCAGGCATGGTGAATAAGGTCAGTTGCCCTGTGTCTGACCTGCTCATAGGTACGCCCATGATGACCCAGATTGTTGATGGCTTCCAGTAGGATGTTCCACAAGGTGGTCCATTCCTACTGCTTCTGTCTGCTCCTGCTGAACAGCACTGTGTGGTGCAGTCTTAAGGCATCTACTATTGCTGTAGTCCCAGCTTCTGAAAAGGGTGGTAATCGAAGTCACAGCATTGCACCTGAAAGGCATGAAAAGAGAAACACATTACAGGACCTCCTACATTGGGAACCCTTATGTACAGATCCTGCATATCCACGTTTGCTAGCACTATCCACCACTAACACCCACATCACACCCCTGCCATCTGTCAGCCCAGTATGAGTGTGGGTAGTGTCACCATACTGGCATTATAGCATGCATTGCACTCCTGATGCTGATGTTTCATGTTCCCCCCAATGAGGACCATTAATGTACATAATCCTCTATTCATCATTCACATCAGATGGCACATGCAGCAGCTGGAGACATCACAAAAGTTCCCTACCAGGCCATAGCAGCCCATCAAACATCTACTTTACACCTATAGGCTATGAGGTCAACCATCTACCTGGTGTCATACATACCCCTCAAGAGTTACCTCACTCTTGCATGTCAGGAAATCACACAGCCCACATTGCTAGGACTGGTGCATGAGTTCAGATCATGCTCCACTCTGTTAACACACACACACACACACACACACACACACACACACACACACACACACACACACACACACACATACACACTCATACAGGTGAGGTGGCACAAAGGCATTATACAGACCACACAGTCTCGGAATGATGACATGCACGACACACAATCAGACCACAACATACACACTCTGGACATGCCCTCAACAACATGCAGTGCAGCTATGTTCACTTAATGTTGCTAATATACCCCCCGGGATACGTGAGGAGTGGTAGTATGTGATGGACCTTCAACTAACACATACTGCACCCGTGTACACAGTATGGATGTACCCCTGTATAGCACAGTGGCAACACCTACACAAACATACTTTCCAATATGTTACAGCTGCTATGAATAGGCCCGTGTGATGACCACAGTGGTGCACTGCAGGTAACACCACCACAAGTGAACATGCACATATTGCAATATGCCTAAGAATAAAAGTTGTGTGCATTGAAAAATGCATGCCCTTAACAAGCCTAGGGTATTGGTGAGCCACAACAAGACATTTACATACTCACTGGCTTCAAGCTGCTGTCCCCCAGCCAGACCAGACCTATGTAGTTGTGAGAGAGAGGTATTGTCAGCACACTCACATGTGGCATTGGTACAGGAAAAGGATGTATTTCTGAGCATGTACAGTACAAGTTCTGATACTACACAATTTGCTGTCATTCACTACAGATGTGCACTTGTGTGCATTACAAAACCCCACCCACAAATGCAGTTTGACCTGACATATGCTTCTAGATACTCCAAGGATGCCAGTATGAATGATAACAGTATAGAAGTGATATCCACCAGGGCCTTAGCTGAATGCTCCTCGCCTGTTGCCTGGGTGCCACCCACCTCCACAACAGAGGTGTGGATGGATTGCTGGGGTGTGGTGGCTGCTCCAAGGTTGGTGAGGAACTCCTCAGTAGGTGTCAGTGGGGCCTGCATAGCAGGAACCCTGCCTGTGGCTTTACGGTCCCTGGCCACAGCTGCAGCCCTCTGCCAGGCATGGTGAATAAGGTCAGTTGCCCTGTGTCTGACCTGCTCATAGGTACGCCCATTATGACCCAGATTGTTGATGGCTTCCAGTAGGTTGGTCCACAAGGTGGTCCATTCCTACTGCTGCTGTCTGCTCCTGCTGAACAGCACTGTGTGATGCAGTCTTAAGGCATCTACTATTGCTGTAGTCTCAGCTTCCAAAAAGGGTGGTAATCGAAGTCACAACATTGCACCTGAAAGACATGAAAAGAGAAACACATTACAGGACCTCATACATTGGGAACCCTTATGTACAGATCCTGCACATCCACGTTTGCTAGCACTATCCACCACTAACACCCGCATAACACCCCTGCCATCTATCAGCACAGTATGTGTGTAGGTAGTGTCACCATACTGGCATTACAACATGCATTGCACTCTTGATGCTGATGTTTCATGTTCCCCCCAATGAGGACCATTAATGTACATAATCCTCCATTCATCATTCACATCATATGGCACATGCAGCAGCTGGGGACATCACAGAAGTTCCCTACCAGGCCATAGCAGCCCATCAGACATCTACTTTACACCTATAGGCTATGAGGTCAACCCTCTACCTGGTGTCATACATACCCCTCAAGAGTTACCTCACTCTTGCAGGTCAGGCAATCACACAGTCCACATTGCTGGAATTGCTGAATGAGTGCAGATTATGCTCCACTCTGTTAACACACACACACGCACACACACACACACACACACACACACACACACACACACACACACACACACACACACACACACACACACACACACACACACACACACACACACACACACACACACACACACACACACACACACACACACACACACACACACTCTCTCTCTCCTGGTAAAGTCTGACACAACTTTGCTACCTATGGGCATTTCAACCCAGACTTTAAGGTAGTTCTGAGTGCCACAATCCATCTCTTTAACAGCTACTGTAAGGCTCTCAACAAAGGGTGACAAATCCTACTGTGTGATGAGCCTATTAGCAAAACGGTAAGCGTGACCAAGACCAAGGCTATTGGAGTGAGCTATACAGTGTCACCAAGTGCATATGCAAGTTCACTAAGAGCTGACTTATTGCTATACAGACCAGACACAATGACAAGGTTTAACGATATATGATAAGAACTAATAAAGGAACAAGAGAATACTCTATCAATGCAGTAACTACATAGTTCAGACTCACAGGGATTCATTTAAGACAACAATGCAGGACAGTCTGCAATACATACAGGAAATATGTAAAGTACTAGGTGCATAGGTTCTTAGGATGATACTAGGCTAGTGGACTGGATGCCCTCTTAAGCCTAGTCCAGGATTTTGCTCATGTCCCCACAAAGTCAGCACCTGTTTCTCCTGTCCAGCTGGGACACAGGCGGGATCTCATGGTTGCCTTTTCTGTTTCCTATGCAGTCATCCTGCTTTTTCTTAAAGAGGGCTATATAGGTACTCTGCTAGACATGGGGAGGGAGTGTATTTAACAGATACTGTATTGTTAGGGACACAAATCTATCCCACCAACAAGTACTATTCATGTCACAGACCAGGTGAGAGCCTTGTGTGCAGGTTGCATGAGTAGGGTTTGTCTTACGGATATGCAGAAACTCCATCAAGGCTAGTTTGGAAATGGCCTTTATCAGACACAGGTCACCTATGATCAGTCTGGATGAGACTGAGTAGAGGGACAGGGCTTTCAGCCTATCTGTATAGGATAGGTGTTGCAGACCCTGGATTTTCCTGGTCAGGAACCTCTGTGGTCTCTGCAACTGCTGCATGTGCTTGGCAAGGTACATACCAAATGAGCCATTGTACTTGGTAATGGGTCTGATAAGGGTGGGGTACAGGGATGTTATGGCCTCCTGGTTCCTGGATGACATACCTTTATTTGTGAGGTGGGCCATGTAGACAGCCTTACGTACAATGGTGCCAACGTGGTGGGAAACTGTCAGGTTGCTATCAACCTTGGTGCACAAGTTGCCTCACACCTGATTGCATGCTCAGTTCATTGTTATTACTGTCATAATTAGTGTAGATTACATCTACCACAACAGGAATAATGATGCATTTCCTGGCATTCAGTTTGAGACAATGCTTCTGGCACCAGTCATTAATTTGGGTAAGGGCCCCTTGGAGGATGCTCACATCAGTAGGGGAATGTAAGACAGTGGCCAGCTTAAAGTCATCTGTAAACTTGGTCATACACAGACTGCTGGTTTTGTCTTGAACCTCAGAAATATATATCTCAAACAGTAGAGGCCCCCAGATAGATCCTTGGGGTATACCGCTCTTTAAGGGTCTACTACTACTAGAGGTGGCTTCCACTACTTTGACCGAGTGAGTACTATTATTGAGCCAGTTAGCTACCCATCTGGTAACATACAGGTTGATGCCTAGCTGTGTAGGCTTATGTATCATGGCTAACTGGGGATTATTGTCAGAGGCTTTAGCTAGGTGAAGGTAGGCAGTGAGCACCATCTTCCCCTTGTCCATGTGTTTGTTGACCGCTTCAAAGAAGTAGGCCAGGTTAAACAGGCCTGATCTCTCTTTGACAATACCAAACTGTGTGGGCTCAAGCATGTTGAGTTTGCCGATGTCCCTGTTTATAAGGTCCTTGATAATGCCTTCCATGCCCTTACAGATCAGGCTAGTTAGGCTGATCTGCCTATGAATGGCTAGGTCAGTGGATTGTTCCACCTTTGTGTAGAGGGATGTCAGTGGCTGTCCTCCATGCAGATGAGATGACACTGGTGCTCAGGCTTTGGTTGATGACAGTGTGTATTGGAGCTGACAGCTCATGCCTGAGTTCAAGTAGGATGCAAGCAGGGATGGTATCAGGCTCCATGGAGACTTCAGTTTGTTGCCTTTGAGAGGGCATTATGGACCTGCTTCCTGATGATGAGGGGAGGGGGACAGGTGCTGTGCATATCCTTGTTTACTGATGGGGGAACAGGGAGTGAGGTTTTCACTTAACCTGTCTGCAGCAGGTTGGCTATATTGATGCCGTATGTGTATGTGGTGTTATTGACCACCACTACAGAACAGATTTGGGTGTTGCCGCTGTGATTGCAGGCATATGTGACGAAGGCCTTATGATTGGCCTTGGTGGATGTGTCCAATATGCACTCAAAGTTAGCATTAGGGTAATTCACCTGTGACCTTATTTGCTTGTTCAGTCAAAGGTAAGATTGCTTCCAATTTGGCACTTGCTCCTTCTTGGCCCTGTATAGAAAATATTTCCAGCTATTTTGGAGTTTGTGTATTGCTGCTGTCCACCACAGAGGTTTACTCTACCTTGAGGGAGATGATTTTGTCCTGTCAGGTATTGCTGAGTCCATACAGCTATGTATGTGCTCATATGGTATTTTGGTGTTGGCTTGGACATTACTGCTTGTTCCAACTGATGGGATGGTAGCCGTGAAGCTACTTATATCTGCTCTGAGGAGATTTATAGTCAGTACTGGAAAAGAGTTTTTTGTTTGACCCTGACAGGGGGGGGGGGGGGGGGCAGGGGATATGGTGACCTCAAAAGTGATGGTGTTACGGTCAGATATTACCAAGGAGGATGAAACTGTAGGAGTGCCGCAGTGGCTACTCATATTGGTTAGGACCAGGTACAGGATATTTCCACCTGTCATAGGGGTGTTGACCAGCTGATCCAATGCACTGGCATTGACAAAGCCGAGGAATCTCTGTACATTCATGTTCAGGTAGAATAGGTCATGCACACTATGGCTGGGTAGTTAAAAGTTATCCAGGATCAGGGTAGAGGGTTGAATCTTGACAGATTCAAGTAAGTTCAAATAGGTGTAGTGGGTGTCCTGAGTCATGTTTGGAGGTCTGTAGCTATCTATGATTTGAATACGTGTTTTCTCAACAGTTAACTGCACTTGGGATGTCTCCTGTGTGTCATACTGTCTGACCAGCCTGGGGGTGTGTATGTGTATGATAATGTTTAAAACTCCACCTCTTTTGGCATTGCAGCCCTTCAGATTAACAGTGTTTTGTCTGGACATGCATTTTCTGCGTGGTTTGAAGTCTGACAGTGATATGTATATGCCATACCTCTCAACTGTCCAGATTTCCGCAGAATGTCCATAGGTTTGCCTCTTATGTTTGGTCTGTTCCTCAGATAGTTTCTGTTTTTGACAAATCAGTAGAATAATGTGAGGACTGAAGTCACTAAATGATGACATCCACTTGTGTTTCAGACTTCATATCCTTCAGAAAAGTTATGCTACAACAAATCCTGTAACACCAGCAACATTTTCAGTTTATAAGACCATTATTTAAGATATGTCCCTATTTTGGCCCTCTGTCCCCCACGTATGACTGCTTTGTCCAGATGTCTTGCAGTAAGGTTCAGAGGTATGGTATATCATTATTTAGTGACTTCACTCCTGATATCATCCCCATGATTAGCAGGATCCCAGAAATGTTATGAGGCAGTGGCCATAAATGTGGTCCCACACCCTGGATATTCTGTAGAAATCTGTACAGTTGAGAATTATGTATGTCCGACCATTGTTAACAGACTGTCAAGACTGTGTAGCAGTGTAGTGTGTAAATGTTTGTTGGGCTGAGTAGGGAGAGGGGCAGATGTGAGTGTCATAGATCCTTTTCTATCTGACTGTGCATGCTACTACAGTTGCCGGTGGTCAATCAGCTGTATATGTCTGTAGGGGCAGACTGAGAAATGTCCCATAACACCACAGGATTCCAAGTGCACTGTGACTTGGGGCAGTATACGTAGGAGTAGTGTGTGACTGGCAATCAGGATATGTTTTTCTAAACAGCCATTATACTCTAGAGGCCAGTTGGCTTACTGGTATGTTGCTGTGACTGTGGTACAAATGGCTCTGGGTAGACAATTTCTCACCGATATCTGTTTTCCCCTACAGTTACATCCCTGTAGTGCATGATATATTTGCAAATTCATGAGTAATTCCCCAGAGCTGATTTGGGGTAGTGTTGTATTGGTCTGACTGTAGTTCAGAAGGTGCTGGGTGAAATGGCTGGGAGTGTTTTTTCCCTTCTATTACATGACTGCAGTCATACCTCTCCACTGTCCAGATTTCTATAGACTGCCCAGATGTGTGGCTCATATTTTTGGTCTGTTCCCCATAACTGTTGTGGATTTCTTACAAATCACTGGGATGATGTCAGCAGTGACATCACTAAATGATGACAATCATTTGTGTTTCAGACCTGAAATTTACCAGAAAATGTATGTTAAAACAAACCATGATACTTTAGCAGCCTTCTATGTTTGGCCTTTATCCCTTCCACTTTGTCAGGCTTTGCGCAGATGTCTTGCACTAAGAGGTTGAGTATATAAAGATATATATATATATATATATATATATATATATATATATATATATATATATATATATATATATATGTGTGTGTGTGTGTATATATGGATACACACACACACACACACACACACATATATATATATATATATATATATATATATATATATATATATATATATGTGTGTATATCCACAGGTTTTCCCCAATATTGGATGGCCATCCTGCATGATATATTTACTGAAGCATTACTCATTCTCTCAGCTCATGTGTAGTAGTGGTAACTGATGTGATTGGAGTGCACAGGGCCCTGGCTTTAAGGCTTGCCAGGAATGTGTATTTTTCCCCTTATGTTAAATGATTGTAATGCATGATATGTTTTAAAAGCATTACAAATTCCCACAGCTCAGATGGTGTAGCAGTATGTTGCTGTGATTGTGGTACACAGGGTCCTGGGTCAAGATTTGGTAATGATGATTTTTTTTCACTAATGTTAAATGACCATAATGTATGATAGGTTTGTAAAAGCATTATAAATTCTCACAATTCAGAAGGTGTGGTGGTATGTTGCTGTGATTGTAGTGCACAGGGTCCTTGGTTTGAGACTTTTTTGCTGGGCAGAACAAGGGCTGATTGAGACAGGGTGATTAAAGCACTTTTAAGTAGGGTTGAACGGTTTTGCCCCCTTAGCTTCACTTAGCCATGATTATTCCTGCTTAAACCCAGGCTAATTTTAAATAAAGAAAAGATAAAAAGGTGATAGGAAAATGGTGAAATTGGGGCAAGCAGGGGATAAAACATTAGGAAAGGCAGCTAGGGATGTGCAGCATGGGTGTAGGAAAGGACCATAGCTCTACATTTCTTCTGCAACAACAGCTGTGAAATTATGTTGAAAATTTGGAATTTAGAGCCTTACACCCCACAGGGTGGGGTGTTGGCAGCATACATTTGTAGATTGATTTACATCACTGGACATGGGGGCGAAAAGTAGAGCTATGTTCATAGGTTCATAGGTTCATAGGTTGATACTAGGCTATCAGCCCTAGGGCCTATACAAGCCTAGTCATAACAATTCCCTGGCTATTTCTTCCACACTATTTACTTCCCTGGACCACTGTCTAGCAAGGTGACTGAAGTGATCCCTGGGTGAATTTCTTTTCTCCCATCCAATCGTCAAGGTTCCTTTTGAAGAGGGCCAAAGAGACACTCTGCTTGACATGTATGGGCAATCTATTCCAGAGTCTGGGGAGTCTCTGGGTCAGGAACCTATCCCTCCAGCATGTTTTGTTTATTGTGATGACAAGGTTTAGATCCATGGAACGTGTGGCTCTGAGGGATTGGGATTTCTTTAAGTGTAGCATGTCCAACAGCTCTAGGTTTGACATGGCCTTGTATGTTAAGCAGAGATCGCCTCTGAGTAGACGATATGTGACAGAGTATAGCTGGAGTTTTTTAAGGTGGTCAGCGTAGGGCATCTGCTTTAAGCCTGTGATTCTTTTAGTGAGGTATTTCTGCGGCCTTTCCAGTTGTTGCAGATGTCTTGAGCGGTACATACCAAACGGGGCATTGTATTCTATAATGGGTCTAATGAGGGATGAGTACAGTGGGACAATTACCTCCTTTTTTCTGGATGAAAAGCCCTTAGTAATGAAGTGTGCCACATAGAAGGATTTCCTGACTGTTGTGGCAATGTGGTTATCAAAGGTGAAACCACTGTCCACCTGTGTCCCTAAGTCTCTTATCACACTTTCGGTGTTTAGTGTGCTGCCACCTATATGGTAATTCACAGGTACATGTTTTTTCCCAAAGGGGATAACTATACATTTCTTGGCATTGAGCTTGAGCCCATGGCTCTGGCACCAAGCATCTGTTTCTGTAAGGCCCTTTTGTAGAGTATCCACATCATTTGGGGATTCAATAATGGCTCCCAGTTTGCAGTCATCTGAGAACTTTGTTAGCCAGAGTCCCTTAGTGTTGACTTGTACTTCAGAGAAGTAAATGCCAAACAAGAGCAGTCCCAGGACTGAACCCTGAGGTACTCCACTTGTCACTTGTCTGGAACTGGATTTGGAGTCAGCTACTTTTACAGTGTGGGTTCTATCAGTAAGCCAGTTAGCAACCCATTGGGTGATGTAGGGATTAATGCCCAGCTTAGTAAGTTTATCTATGATTCCAGAGTGGGGAATGTTGTCAAAGGCCTTGGCAAGGTCTAGATAGGCTGTATGCACCACCTTACCCTTGTCCATGGCTCTGGAGACTGATTCAAAGAAGTCAATCAGGTTCAGGAGACAAGATTGGCCCTTCATGAACCCAAAGTGGGTGGGGTCCAGTGTTTGAAGGTTGCCAGTGTCTTGGTTTATAAGTTCCATGATATTACACTCCATGCCTTGCAGATAAGGCTTGTCAGACTGAGTAGGGATGGTAGTTTCCGGGATCCAAGGTGGATTCCCCCTTGTGTAGTGGGATAACTGTAGCTCTGTGCCACTCACTGGGCACAAAACCTGAGGTGAGGCTATGATTAAACATGACACTTAGGTGAGGTGCCAGTTCATATTGTAGTTCATGTAGTACACAGCACAGGATTTCATCTGGTCCCATGGATGCTGTATTCTTAGCTTTGGAGAGTGCATTTTTTACCTGTGTGGCCGTTATTACCAGAATTTGGCAATATTCTGGTATTGAGATGGGCCATTTAGGGGGTGAGAGGGGGGTGAAGTTGGCACTGAATCGATCTGCCAGGATATTGGCAATATCCTTGGGATCAGTATATTTAATGCCATTCTGTTTTAGCTCAGAACAGATCTGAGCATTGCCATTTAGATTTTTGACATAGTTATAGAATGCCTTGTGGTTGTCTTTGGAATCTTTGGCAATTTTATTTTTGTAACTAGCTTTGGAGGATTTTATGAGGGATCTCAGTTTCTTACTGAGGCTGGTAAGGGAGTTTTTTGCATCCTGTGATTTTCCTCTTTTCTGCAACAGTTTTTTCCTTTTGTTGTAAAGTTTGTTTATGGCAGGGGACCACCAGATTGGATGGATGGCTGAAACAGATGGAGGGCTGCCTGGTGCATGAGGTAATAATTTTTTTGTGGGACAGATGCCATTTTTATTAAGGTGAGAGTGGGATGTTGTGGAAGGACTGTAGGTATATTTGGGGAGGTAGGTTGGGTAGGATAGGTTGCATTCACAGACAGACAAGACACACAAGACAGCAGACAGGGGCAGGATATGACACATGAGAGGGTAAATACCTTGGACAAGGAGGGTAGTTGGTAATCAGAGGCCCATGAGCCCTCAAATGGATATAGTGGAACTGAGGTGCCCACCAATGGACAGTCACCACTGCATCTTCATGGCCGCGAAGGTGGCTGTGCTGGGATCTGGACAACAGGGACAGCCAGCCCCTCCAGGTGCACCAGGCAGCCCTCCATCTGTCTCAGCCATCCATTCAGCTCAGAGCTTATGACGCTGTGCACTGTACCCCAAAACCTGTGGCAGAGGACGGGCTCCTCTCCATGCCCACACCGAGTCTGTCGGCATGGGCCTCCATATTGCTAGTCCTCTCTGCTGCAGCTGTAGGGGGAAAAACAAACATTATGCATACCTGTCTATCACATACTCAGGCTAGAATTTGGTACAGCTATAGCTGGGATACTTACAAACTACTGGAGCATTCCTGCCTGAACATCTTGGATCCACTGGGCCAAGTGCACCCCCTTCCTACACTTTAGGTCTGCATAATGATGCCATACCTGCTCACCAGTTCAGGAGATTCCAGTAGCACTGGTGAGATCAAATGCCAGATGGTCCCATGCCTCCACTTTGTAGTGTGAGCCCTGGTACTGGCTCTGCAGCAGTCTGTCATCATGATGTTCAATCAGGGGTCCAGCCATGCCTCTAGCCTTCAGAATGCCCCAGCATTGCGCCCAAAGGCACACTCCCTCTCCAGTGCCAGACATGTCCTGCATGGATCAAACTACAGCAGGTTCTGGCTGTATTCCTGCCTGTGCGGTTTAAATAAGGCCATATTCCCGCCGTTTGCCATCATTGGACCATTTTGAAAATGCTGAGCACAGCTTAGCAGTGCACAAATCCAATTTGCTGGGATGACTGCCGCTTACAATTAACGTCTCAGCAATGCTCAAACCAGCTGAGCAGACCTGAGCACTGCTAAGCATTGCTCAGTTTTCATTTAAGAAAAAATATCAGAATTGTAAATTAATTAATCATTACTTACATATTATTCAATGTATATGATTTACTTTACATGACGTCCCCCTATGTGCTTTCATTACATTGCCTTGGGGTGGGACTATACTGTATAGGACACTTGTGTATACATGGGTGATTTTATATGTTATATGCACGGACACTTCCATTTTAAACCAGCTACACTTTCCTGGTTAACAAATATCAATTACTATGTAATTTAAAATAAATAAAAACTAATTTTAACAATGCTTTCCCATGTAAAAATAAAGGGCCTGTCTTAATACTCGAACCGAGAACTGAACCATGAAAGTTGGGACTCTAACCACTACGTTATCTCACCATTGAGGATTTTAGCTATACGTTTGTCTTTAGCTCCTATGAGATGTCTAAGCAATGCTGAACAGAGGGCTACGATGGGCAGACCCACTCAGATATGCTTAAACTTAACTTAGAATGAAAAAAATTAATAGAAGCACTTCATTTACATGTATTAATACTAATTGTAATTCATATTTTGCAATATACTGCCTGTCATCCTATC
The DNA here is from genome assembly GCF_019279795.1 of Protopterus annectens. Taxonomy (NCBI): domain Eukaryota; kingdom Metazoa; phylum Chordata; order Ceratodontiformes; family Protopteridae; genus Protopterus; species Protopterus annectens. The sequence continues at coordinate 668,935,481 of NC_056727.1, read as the reverse complement.
AACTCTCTAAGTCTGTATGGGCACTATCAGGATTGAAGTCATTACATAATGGCATACATTTGAGTTTCAGACTTCTTATCCTTCCAAACATGTTATGTTAATAAAAAGCCTGTTCCTCCATCAACTTTCTAAGACACTTTTAAATTATTGAAACAAATCAATGAACAGCTGGGAAATCATACATCCCAAGTCAAAATCCTGATGGATAGACCAGCTGGTGGTGTTACTTTTGGAAATGTAGGCCTCCCTCTTACCCAACCAACCCCGAGCTTTATAGATTCACAGTTGTAAAGACCCCTAGACTCGGAGGGGATTCAGACAGATTGAGAAGGTAAAACCAATGAAGCTGTGCAAAATACTTTTATTGGAGCTCAAGGACAGAATGTGATGTTAAATGTGTTTGAAAATCAATGGAAAGAAAATCAATTCACCTTTGGTAATAATGGGAAACATATAATATTTGAGCAACAGCCCACCTTAAATGAAAATTAAAATGGTTTGAGAAGGATTTATTGGTTTTTAAAAACTACAGCTCGAGAATGCTTATCTGAATAAAAATATTGAAATGAAGCAAGTTCCCCATGGATTGAGAATGTGGAGGCACCCAAATGGGGTAAAAAGTAACAATGACTTTCTTAATGATGAGCACACATTGTTTGACAAAGCAGCATTGGACTTAATAACATTAATGATTAAATATAACAAACTCAAAATTGACAAAATTAGTAAAGAGTTCGATGAGTTAGATCAGTCCATTAAGACTGATAGTGAGTATAATATGGGTAAAAATCTTGCTTCGTATCACAATATTTATTTTCAAGTTAATACCATTTGTAATTCTATTTTTGTTTGTAAGGAAAACAAAATAAAAAGAGACTACAAGGAGTATCAACAGGATCAAGTTTACCCATCCTCTAGAGGGCTTGAGCAGCAGAGGCGGAGTTATGAGCTGAATTCGGAAGGGAAAGTAACGAACAATGATTCCAACCGCCAGGGAGGGAGAACACAACGGGTGCATTCTACAGTGAACACTGAAGATGAAGTTAGGCATTCTGACCGTTTAAAGGATAAGTGAAGTTCTGCAACAGCCTCTCCTTCTTCTCCCTCCTATCCTGGGAGAGGCCAACAACAATATTTGGGTCAGGGGGCGAGACCCAAGGGCCCAAGAACAAAAACCTTTTAAACTTTGGTGAATATCCGGCACCACAGATTCAAAGCCACTATGTAGAGTGAGGGAGTTTGTTATGGGATTGTGTCAAGCAGAAGGCAAACATTCAAATGAACGATGACATAAGGCAGCCAACAGAGCACAGTTCCTTGGTATTGACCCATAAGTGCGACTGTTTTGAAGATACATTTGAAACAGGTCTAAACGGGCTCATTTTAAATAATGTTTGTGGTAATGCAAATGAAAGTTTAAATATGGGTAGCAAAATTAGTAATAATTTGCCTGAGGGTTTAATAAGTGATGTAGAACATATTTATGACATTTTTCCTGAAAATGATGACGAAGGAAATGCTGAAACTAATGAAATGTATTTCAAAGCCATTAATGTAGTAGTGTAATGGCAATTTGAAATATGATTTAATAGATGTTAACAGCATGTGGAATGATGGGGAAGCAATGCAAAATGACACTAATGTTGATTTTTCTACCGGACTGGTGTATTGTTCTGAGCCTGTTTGTGATATGAATTTGGAAGGTGGTGGCAGCAGTTTATTTTTGGATGTTGGTCATGACAATGGGAATGGAAATTATATCAGTTGTTTATTAATTGCACTTAGCCCAACAGAAACTAACTGGGATTTAAAGTCTGGGACTATTGGGTTTGATAGCATGTGTAATAAATTTGGGGATATGAATAATGATACTAATAACAGTATCCTCATGGGATTATCATGTAATTTTGAAGGAGTTCAAAATATCATGTTAAAAAATGACACGGAATTTAATGTAACTAATACAAATGGTACTGAACAATTGTCAAATGAATCTGAACTAGGAGAAATTAACGTTGAAGGGAATAATTAAATAGCTGTTTTAGATAGTATTTACAATGGAAGTGATGGCATGTTAGAACTTTTAGTAGAATGTCTGGACAAACAACAATATTCTAACATAGAAGGGCCTGATATAGTGACCAACGGCAAAGGTGATTTTAAAATCTACAATTATTCCAGAATGGATATTAATGTGAAACGTGGGTTTTTTAGCGAAGGGTTTCACATTTGTTCCATGTAAAAATGGGAGTTTGGTAGAGTCCCTTATAGATTTAAAAAATATACTAGGAAACTAAACTTGAAAATATGGTTTGGTCATGATATAAACATGGGGTATCAGTCTAGTGATAGATGTAAAAAACCTAGTACGTTCAATCCGCCTTTAAATAAAATTGTTGAACTTTTTGAAAAGATTTGTGAAAAAGAAATAAGAAAAAAGTATATGTACAATAAAAAGGCTGATTACTTAAATTTGACCAAGGAAGAAAAACAACTTATGTTTGAGTTGGTTAAAGACCCCACTGTCAGATTCATGAAACCTGACAAAGGAAGTGGGGTGGTGGTAATGGATAGGGGGGAGTACCTAGACAGTATGAGTAATATACTAATGAACGATGCATATGAAGAAAGTTCTCTTAATGAAATTAAGCTGGCATATAGGCAAATTGATCTGACACTTGACGACATGGTATATCAAGGCCAAATTGATGTAGATGAATATCACTATTTGAAAAATGAATTTCCTAGGGTGCCAAATATCTTTGGCATCCCTAAAATACATAAAGGGCTGATCTACCCAAAATTTAGGCCAATTGTGGACAGCAAAAGATGTAAAACTTATTTTATTGCCAAATATTTAGATCACTTGATGCAAAAAGCTTTGTCTTTTTTGATTATATAAGTAAAGATTCTTGGCAGTTCATTAACAAGCTAAATGGGATTGTATTATCAAGACATGTTAATGGTTATGATTGATGTAATAAATTTGTTTACAGTTATTCCCCAAGACATTGGGATTAATTGGTTAGAACAACAGCTTCAAAAGACCAAAATGTTTGATCAAGACGAAATTAACAAAATAAATGTACTTATGGAGTTAATTTTAAAAAATAATTACATTTGGTTTGAGGGGCTTTACTACAAACAAGTTAAAGGTGTAGCAATGGGGGCCGCATGTTCCCCCATTTTTGCTAATCTCATTATATCCTATTGGGAACAAGAGTATGTATTCAACAGTCAGCATAGTAGTAACATTGTTCACTATACTCATTTTTTGGATGATTTGTTCCTGATTTGAAAAGGTACAGAGGACAGTTTGAGAGATTTTATTTTATACATCAACGAAACTGTGGAATTTTTCAAATTTACACATGAATTTAACAGGGACAGAATTGTATATTTAGATGTTGATTTGACTACTGATTATACCCAAATGGGATTTGTGATCAAAATGCACAGAAAGTCAACTTTTTATAACTCATACCTGGATTATGGGAGCTGCCATCCAGAGCATCAAAAGAAGGGAGTGGTGAAAGGGCAGCTGATATAAGCAACCATGATGGTTAGTTCTGATGTTGACTTTCTAGTTGAGTTGGAATTTATCACCCATATGTTCAAACAGAGGGGATATCCTGACAGGTTATTAGAGGACCTCACTAAAGAGGTTATTCACAAATGAAGTCAAGGGCTTTATAGACCAATTTTGAGTCATGGGTTCACCAGGGGTGTTAGATGTATAAAGGAAGGTTGTCAGTACAATTCATCCCTGGTGTTAACATACAATGGGATGGCTAATTCCATTATTGAGGTGATAAATGACAATTGCGATAGTCTACAGTTTGATGCCAGTGTAGGTTTAAAGGTAGGTAAGAACTCTAAATATGTGTTCAGGAGAGACAAATGTATCAAGAACATTTTGGAGGGAATAAGACCTACTTTTAAGACAAGTAGAAAAGTGGGGAATTTTTAAATGTAATTCTTGTTCTTTTTGTCAATATCTAATGGAAACTGATGATCATTTTAGGGTCAATGGTCAAACATTGAACATTAGAGGCCATTATAACTGTAACAGTAAGAGTTATATACATGGCTAAGTGTCTAGAATGTCCCATTTTCTACATAGGCAAAACTTGTAGGAAATTAAAAACAAGAATGGGGGAACACCTAGGGGACATTAGACACTGTAGGTTAACAAGTGCATTATTTAGGCACATAAATGAAAACCAAACACATCATTTCAAATTTTTGGTTTTACAGCAGTTAATGGAAGATGAGAAAGGGGGTATTTTAGATTTACATTTAGATTTAATGGAATTGAGATGGCACTTGTTTATGAATGCCTCCCGATATCCAGGCATAAACAAGACTATTAGTATTGCCAGTGTTTTAAAACTTGATCAAATTTCAGGATAGTTTTAAGAAGTAAAAATTAAGACAAATATTTATGTATAACTACATAGTGATGGAGTTTAGTTTAATATTGTGTTTAATTTGATTCGAAATGGTTTTAAATGTAATTTTAGTAACTGTTTTTTAATATGAGTACAATTCTTGTGAGTATTGCTTTAAATTTCAATGATTGTACAAACTGATTAATTCAAATGGATATTTAATTTGGTTGGGTGACTGTAATGTTTCTTTGTTCCAAGGAAGTCTCTGTAGTGGAGAGGAAAGCGCTTAATATTTTGTTAATAAATTTTGGTGTCCTTTGGATTTCTCACATCCTTCTGCTTTTATTCTGCAACTTTCTTAGTTTGAAAGGGCAATATTTAAAATCTGTCCCTGTTTGTCCAACATAATTTTAGGCTTTGTCCAGATTTTTTGCTCTAAGAGGTTGAGAGGTATGCCCCCCATCATTTTAGGCTTTGTCCAGATTTTGTGCTCTAAGAGGTTCAGAGGTATGCCCTCCATCATTTTAGGCTTTGTTGAGATTTGTTTTGCTCTAAGAGGTTGAGAGGTATGCCCCCCATCATTTTAGGCTTTGTTGAGATTTATTTGCTCTAAGAGATTGAGAGGTATGTCCCCATCATTTTAGGCTTTGATGAGATTTTTTTACTCTAAAAGGTTGAGAGGTATTCCCCCCATCACTTTCTGCTTTGTCCAGATTTTTTGCTCTAAGAAGTTGAGAGGTATGCCCTCCATCATTTTACGCTTTGTCCAGTTTATTTGCTCTGAGGTTGAGAGGTATATCCCCCATCATTTTAGGCTTTGAATTTTTTGCTCTAAGAGGTTGAGAGATATGCCCACCATCATTTTACACTTTGTCCAGATGTTTTGCGCTAAGAGGTATGCCCCCCCCCATCATTTTAGGCTGTGTTCAGATTTTTTGCTCTAAGAGATTGAGAGGTATGCCCCCCATCATTTTATACTTTGTCTAGATTTTTTGCTCTAAGAGGTTGAGAGGTATGCCACCCATCATTTTACGCTTTGTACAGATTTTTTGCTGTAAGAGGTTCAGCGATATGCCCCCTATCATTTAGGCTTTGTCCAGATTTTTTGCTCTAACAGATTGAGAGGTATGCCCCCCATCATTTTAGGCTTTGTCCAGATTTGTTGCTCTAAGAAGTTGAGAGGTATGCCCCCCCCATCATTTTACGCTTTGTCCAGATTTTTTGCTCTAAGAGGTTGAGACGTGGAAAGTGCCATATGGCACTTTCGCAATGCAGGGTGTGTGTGTGTGTGTGACAGGTGCATTGCTTCCCATTTAAATTCCTACTTTCAGTGTCCACGGACACTGAAAGCATTTAGAAAGTGCCATACGGCACTTTGACAATCAGGGTGTGTGTGACAGTACCTGTCATACACCCCTTGCATTGCTTCCCATTTAAATTCCTGCTTTCAGTGTCCACAGACACTGAAAGCATTTAGAAAGTGCCGTCCGGCACTTTGACAATGCAGGATGTGTGTGACAGTACCTGTCACACACCCCTTGCATTTCTTCCCATTTCAATTCCTGCTTTCAGGGGTGTGTTGGATCTGCAAGCACTACTGAAACACACCCCCTACACTCCTTCAGTGTTCATGCCCACAGAGCCGTTCTCAGTAGCACGCCTTCCAGGGGTGTCTGCATATGACAATGCCAGTGCCTGTATACTCTCAAAGTGCCATCCTCTGCATTTGTTAGCAAAAGTATGAATACATTAGATATGGATTGGAAAATGGATAGCTGCAAATCCACAGTATTCTTGACATTCACAGTCAGGTACCCAAGACAGTCTTGGAGAGCTCCTTGATTAAGTCTCTCTGGAATCATATCAGGTGATCTAGATAATTCAACAAACGTAACGCAAACACTGCTAATACACAAGTCCACTATCCAAACCTGTCTAATGCCATGGACTCCCTGTTAGGGGATGGACAGAACAGCGCTCTTCTGATAGCTCCTTTTTTTGTGACTGCCACAGCCACAATGGCATCATTGGCAATATCCTATCTCTAATGAGGCATATCCCTAGAAGTAATCAGGATTTCATCAGGCTTATGTGGTATAGGCTCGACCACATGCAGTTCCTTCCATGCCTTCTGAGAGATCAAATTAATGGGCTCATCAGCAGGAAGAACCACCCAGGAAGTAGATGGGCCAGCCCACAAAGCCTCAAGGAATACTAACTCTTCCTTAGAAGGTGTGTCAGTGTCTTATCAGCTCTAGGATGGCTCCAATGGAAACATCTTCTAAGGAGGATCTTGTGAAGCCCTCACCTTCCTTGACATCAGTATCTTTAGTGAGGGGTTCCTGAGGGAAATCCAGATGCCTGCCTTTACAAGCCATCTTCCTGTCCTCTTCCACTGGGCTCTGGGAGCTGCTTGGAAGCAGAACAGGAACTTGCTTACTGAATGCCCTTAAGGCTTAAAGGAACCGATTGTTCCCACTGCACAGGATGACTGGAAGAAGGGCCTGCAGAATCCAGAGGAGATCAGAATGGAACAGAGTGAGAGTATGCCACCTCCTCTCTGGATCTAGACAGTACTCTTTTGAAGATCTCAAACACTGAAGCTGAAACTATACCCATGGAAGGGCTTTTAGGATCTAAAGAACCAGGAAAAAAACTCTCAGAATCTGATCCAACTCATCTCATGGGAAGACATCACAGCAAGGCTATTCAGAGACAATGTGATCATGGGAAGACATGACTCTGGCAGATGTGGAGTTCACCCTAATCTCTGAGCATTTACTCCAGCCTCTTGACTCTAAGGTCCCTTGACATTCAACTCCAGAATTGAGTTGGTAAGGGAAGCAGTCAGAGTCGAAGCCAACCAGGCTAAATGCCCCAACAATGGAATCCCACAGAAAACATTCAGGTCCTTGACTACTGGATCTGAAGGCCAGGCCATGACAGATAAAGGGCAGGTTGCAGGGCCAGGCTTGGCATTCATGCAGAAGGACATGCAAGGAGGACTCCCAGCTGGATTTCAGCCCTCAGATATTTCTGCATCATCCTGCCAATGTCTGCTTCAGGCATATTCCTCAATGACCAAAAGAGCCTGAAGCATGATGTCACTGAAGGGGGCCTGCAGGACCTATGAGTCTACCTCTCTTGAAAACTAAGACAATGGAATAGACAACTGTCTGGCTCCAGAGAAAACCTTGGAGAAGAGAATAGGATACAGCTGCTAATAATTTTTTGGAAGCTAGCAGCTCCCACTGCCCACATTTGTTAAAATTGTTGCCCTATGGGGAATTTAAACATATTTTTGTTAATACATCTGATAAACAGATTTTATAGTTGGCATTTCTTAGAGTGAAAAACAGGTTGCTCAAGAGGGGTATCCCGGGTTCATATACAGGAGGTCATGAATAAAGTTAAGGGGAAGAGATATTTGATAAGAATTTGGGAAGTGAAGGATGTGCTTTGGAGAAAAAAGATGATCTATTTTTTGTGACTAAATTTTCCCCATTTTCAGATACCCTCAGGAGATTTGTATATAAATTGTGGCCAGTAATTAGCAGGGATGATGTGGTGAGCAGTTTGTTTCCCAATAAAGTCACTTTTTCATATGGAAGATTCAGAAATTTGAAGGAATTGCGGAGTCTGGAGACACAGAAAAAATGTAAGGGAGAAGCAGGCTTATTTCCTTGTGGAAAATGTAAAGTGTGCAATACAATTAGAAATCTTCGTGGCACACTTATTAATGGAAGGAAGTTTTGGGTGAAAGATCGATTCAGGTGTGATAATTGTGGAGTTGTATACATTCTAGGCTGTGGGTGTTCCCCAACCAAATGGTATATTGGGCAGACAAAAAGGAAAGTCAAACAAAGAATTTTGGAACATTTGGGAGATATAAGGAATTCTAGATTAGATAGTCCAGTTGCCCGACATTTTTGTTCTTCTCGTGGTGGTAATATTAACAGCTTTTTTTAGTATATTGGCAAGGCCCTTTGGTGAAGATATCATGGAGGTGAATTTACACATAAATTATTAAGTTTGGAAGCCAAACTTTTTGTAAATCTAGGGGATGAATTTGTATGTTAATTTGGGTATGTAAAAATTATATAAAAATGATGTAAAAATTTATGTTAGTTCATTGGATATCTTTATATTTAATATTTTGTATTCTGCAGGTCAAAATAATTGATGTTAAGAATATCATCATTCTAAAACTTATATTCTTGCTGTTTTTGCATTCTTGTTGCTGGTAAAAGTATGTCTGAATTTTGGATGTGTGGGATTTAATTGAATGTTAATAGGATAATTGGTTTAAGTGGATACTTTGTTCATGGTGTTTCTAAGAGCTGCAGCTTTATGAGAAAGTTATTCCTTGAAGGCTTTGTAGACGAGGTACCAGAAGCTTGTACAATAAAATTTGTAGCATTTTCATCTGTCTCCCGAGGTATTTTTTGGAGAAGAGAATAGGGGATCAGATCAAAATAGGTTCCAACACAGAAATCAGATCCAGCAAACACAGAAATCATATCCAATAACCATGACATTTCAGAAACCAGGCCCAAAGGACCAGAGGATTCAGGAGATCTTTTTTTTTAATCTTTCATCCTCCTTTTTGTTTTATCCCTTTGTTTGTCTCTCTTATTTTCCTTGGATGGTTTGAGCTTATGTCTAGACTTCTTTCCAGAAGGGGAAGCACAGGCTAAAACAGAAGGAGTTGTCTCTTCTTCTGTAGCAGGGAGAAAACCATTCAAAACCAACTTGTCATGCCAGTCCAAAAGAGCTCTAACCCCAAAAGAAGCACACAATGAGTGCTCCACATCCAAATGTGCCACTCCCAAACAGTATACACACACACACACACACACACACACACACACACACACACACACACACACACACACACACGCACACACGCACACACACACGCACACACACACATAGATGCACAAAGATATATATATATATATATATATATATATATATATATATATATATATATATATATAGATACATACATACACACACACACATGCATGGGTGTAGGGCACTGGATTGACTGACACCTGTTTGGTTAATGCCATTTTATTGAAGAACACAGATGGCAGACAGGTGTGTGAGAGCAGCAATTTTCCCTTTCCTAGGGAATGTGCAATATTGGAGTTAGCAAATATAATTAGTAGTGGGTGTAGTGGAGAGGGGGGCTTGCCCTCCTGCAAAAACAATTATAGTTGGTTTGCTCTGCTCCAGAATAATTCCTGCATTGATGTTTTCATATACACACACACACACACATACACACACACACACACACACACACACACACACACACACACACACATACGGATCCATATCAGATCCAAGAAACCACACTTCCCCGATGACCAAATCACCAAGACTACATCCCCAACACCACACATCCCTGACAACGGTAAGTATAAGTATTATGGAATGGAATGGGTTCCCGTTTCCACAATACAACTAAAAAACAAAAAGTAACATGTGTATAGCAGGGGGGAAGGCCTCCCACACACCCCCTACTTAAATATACCAACTATGAGATCTTACCACATTGCGGAAATGGGAATACATCCTGTTCCGCACTACTCACCATTGTTGGTAATCTCCTCCATCGGCGATGTTGTCTCGGTGATCTGGTCATGAGGGAAGTGTGGTTTTGTCGATCTGACATTTTCCCATACACACACACACACACACACACACACACACACACACACACACACACACACACACACACTCACACACACACACACACACACACACACACACACACACACACACACACACAAAATTAGAGGGAGAGACACAAAGGGTGGAAATGGGATGGAAGTAGTCAAAATGGTATCACAAAGTTAGTAATACTATCTCTTTCAACATACTGGTTTAAAAGCCCGCGTTTGCGCTTTTTTCCCATCTTTCCTGAAACTAGTCTAGTCCCGATACAGATTTGCTATATGAACCACAAAAAATAGAGATGCAGGCAAAATAAAGAAGACTTGTAACCAAAAATAAATTTTGCCTAAGACACCATGAAGGAAACTCGCAATCCACCAGAACTCCGTTTATTGTAAGGACAGAAAAATAACGCTGGAAATCCAAAATACGTTTTCGATACACAATCTTCATCAGAAAAGACTAAAACGCTCAGATTAACATCACTTCTGGTTATATACCCTACCCTGTTAACTATCCACAACCAGTAATGACCAATTAGTGTAAGTAGTGTCAATTAGTAAAAAAACTGTTTGTGATTTGTTCTTTTAACTTGACAAACAATGTTTGTAAAATTTTTCCAAACAGAATTAAAAATGAATAACTAAGTATATATATAAAACTAAAATATAAACATACTTTGTTTAAAAAACATATTTGGTAATGTTAATTACCACATTAAAACCACTCAGTTTTAAAAAAGCCTATTTAATTTGTTTGTTCTAAAATGTGTATGATGTGCAATGCATGGAAAATAGTGACATCTAGTGGCATTATGGTGTGAATACAACAGCATTACAATTTTGCTGATCTGAGTTTTAACACTGGCTTAATAGACAAATAGTCATTCAAACCTGGAAATTTATTACTGTCTAATACTATCTGCCAGTATAACTCTTTGTATTCCAATTTGTCTTCCCATAAACCACCCCTTATATCCTTAGGTACAGAGTCCAACACAAAGAAAGAAAATTCTGCTTGTGGGCAGGAAGCTTGATGTCTAAACAAAGCATTTTTCATATTTTGTTTTTTGATTTCATATAGATGTTCATAAATGCGACATCTCAGCTTCCTTTCTGTTTTTCCCACATAAAACGAGGTACAAAAATTACAAGTTGCAAGGTATACAATGCCAATGCTGTTGCAATTATATGTACCTCTGCTAGTAAGTGTTCTGTTCCTAGCTTCCAAAAAAATCTCCTTTCTGTTTTTTATCCTGGGGCATTGAGAACAAAAGCCACATTTATATGTACCCATCCCCTGTGGGCCAGTATTCTTGACTTTAGGATGTCCAAACTCAAAGATTTGTTTCAAATTTGTATCCTTCCTATAAATAAATTTTAAAGGACTTTTGTGGTCAAAAGGTAGGTCTGAAATTTGAACAAATCTTGACCATTCCTTGGATATCACTTCCCTAATAGGTGCTGAATCACCTGTGTAATCAAGTATATATGCTGTGTCGTATGAAATAGTTTTTTTAGTGCCTGAATCATTGGTCAGAGTAGAAATACTCTGTCCTAAGATAGGGGCAAATCTTTTGTGCCTTTCTTGAACCACTTCAGATAAGGCCCCATCAAGTAGGGATCTTGGATAGCCCCTATCCACCAACATACTACACACATTCCTACATTCATTTAAAAATTCTACATCATCTGAAGTCATTCTACTGACCCTGACAAGTTGTCCCTTAACTAAATTTTTATTTTGAAAGTAGGGATGTGCACTTTGGTAGTGGAGGTATGAATTAGAAAAGGTTTTCTTACGGTGTATGCTTGAGGAAAACCCCTTAGCCTGCTTTTTAAGTATAATGTCCAAGTAAACACACTGTTCTGCATTTGCCTCAAATGTAAAATCCAAAAAGTTGGTAGTGCTTTTCAAGTAATCCAAAAATTCATAGAACCTTTCCATAGTGTCTGTCCAAAATATACATATATCGTCCAGAAATCTCTTCTACAAGGGCCAACATTGAGTAAATGGACTATTCAAAATAAATAGTTTCTCCCACCATTTCAAGACAATGTTCGCATATGTAGGGGCACATTTAGCGCCCATGGCAACACCTTTATTTTGTTTGAAGAATTCCCCCTGAAAGTACATGTAATTATTTTTCAAGATAATTTCCATGAATAAAAGGCAATTAGTAAAATCAAGGTGGGAAAATGTACCTTGATCTAACATTGCCTGTTCCAACCACAAAAGGCCTGTCTCATGTGGGATAGAACCAAATAAGTCCACTATGTCAAGAGTGATAAAAATAAGGTCTGATGAAAATAATTCTGTTTTAACACACCTTAAAAAATCCCAAGAGTCCTTAAGGACTGTGTCTCCAGTGTATGACAAAGCCTTCAGTTTGTCGTCTACAAATTTGGCTAATGGTGTAGTGATAGACCCCTCGGCTGAAACAATTAGCCTCAGTGGTGGGTCCATGGGGTTCTTATGAACCTTCGGTATACCAAATACTGTAGGAACCCGGGGGTGTTGATTAAATAAAAAGTTATATTGATCCTTGCTAATGGAACCATCCAACAGTAAATCATCTAACATTAAGTGTATTTTACTTTTGGCTATGTTCACCTCATTGATCGAGGCCTTAGAATATTTACTTGTGTCATGTAAAGGTTCTCTCATCTTGGATTCATAACAAATGTTGTCCATGAGGACTGTCCCCCCTCCCTTGTCAGGATGCATCACCCTCAAATTCTCATTCAATTTGATTTCATTAAGCAATTTCTTCTCAGTCTGGGAAAGGTTTGGAATAGCATAGTGTTTCATAATCATATTCCTTAACTCTTTTTCCATTAAGTTGCCAAAATTCCTTAATTGTGGGTGGAGGGGTGGGTTGAAAACACTCTTCCTTTTGAGACCAGGGGTAGAAGGTAAAGCTGCTTCACACCCATTAAATATTAAATGCAAATTTTGTTTTCTCAGAAATAATTTCAAATCTATAATGGATCTGGGAATACTAGCCTTCCTGTTTGGAACAAATTTAAAACCTTTAGAAAAAAGTTTAAAGTGTTCTGGATGTACCTCAATATTACTGTAGTTAAAAATTTTATAATTGTTTAGTTCCAAAATATTCCCTTCTTGGATAATGGTCAAGTGGTTATCTATCTCCTGTTGTAACCCCTCTGGTTGTAATAAACACGGTTCTGATTGCGGATCCGATTGGATCGATGAAGTGGGGGACCCTGGTCTAAAGGGTATTCTTCTTCTTGAAAATGATTATCTGTAAAATCATCCCTTTGGTCACCATCGGGAATGTGTTGTTGAAAACCCCTCTCATCCCTGGTGGTCTTGTAGTCTTGCCTCCCTGAAAAGAACTTAGGTTTTGGGTATGCCACATTATTCCTGTATTCATCAAGATCCCTGGCCAACTTGCCACACTTCCTATTCATATTAACAATACAATCTGAGTCTATTTGTAAAAAAATGTTGTAGTACTGTTGTTTTTCTTTTTCCATTTTAAAAAGTAAGTCATTCACTATCCTGTCATTGATAGTCTCCATTTCTTTTGTTAAACTTGCCATAACCCTCCCATTCTCTTTAATAATGGCTTTGACAACCTCAAACCCGCACTGGTCAAAAATTTTTATTAAATTCAAATGAAAATCAGACCCTTCCTCAACTTTGTTGGGGAACTTAGACAGTCTTAAACCCTTCGGTACAACCTGCTTGTCAAGACATTCCTTTAAATAATTAACATCACATTCCAACCTTTTGTATTTATCTAAAAGGAAATACAAGTCGTCAAGGCTTTGTTGGTATGTTTTAAAAGATTTCGCCCCTTTGTCACAAACGCCATTCTGCATATCATAACATTTGCTTAAAATACCTTGAAAATCAAGGTTTGACTGATTGTTATTGTAGGTACATATAAATGTGGCTTTTGTTCTCAATGCCCCAGGATAAAAAACAGAAAGGAGATTTTTTTGGAAGCTAGGAACAGAACACTTACTAGCAGAGGTACATATAATTGCAACAGCATTGGCATTGTATACCTTGCAACTTGTAATTTTTGTACCTCGTTTTATGTGGGAAAAACAGAAAGGAAGCTGAGATGTCGCATTTATGAACATCTATATGAAATCAAAAAACAAAATATGAAAAATGCTTTGTTTAGACATCAAGCTTCCTGCCCACAAGCAGAATTTTCTTTCTTTGTGTTGAACTCTGTACCTAAGGATATAAGGGGTGGTTTATGGGAAGACAAATTGGAATACAAAGAGTTATACTGGCAGATAGTATTAGACAGTAATATATTTCCAGGTTTGAATGACTATTTGTCTATTAAGCCAGTGTTAAAACTCAGATCAGCAAAATTGTAATGCTGTTGTATTCACACCATAATGCCACTAGATGTCACTATTTTCCATGCATTGCACATCATACACATTTTAGAACAAACAAGTTAAATAGGCTTTTTTAAAACTGAGTAGTTTTAATGTGGTAATTAACATTACCAAATATGTTTTTTTAAACAAAGTATGTTTATATTTTAGTTTTATATATATACTTAGTTATTCATTTAAAGTCTGTTTGGAAAAATTTTACAAACATTGTTTGTCAAGTTAAAAGAACAAATCACAAACTGTTTTTTTACTAATTGACACTACTTACACTAATTGGTCATTACTGGTGGTGGATAGTTAACAGGGTAGGGTATATAACCAGAAGTGATGTTAATCTGAGTGTTTTAGTCTTTTCTGATGAAGATTGTGTATCGAAAACGTATTTTGGATTTCCAGCGTTATTTTTACTGTCCTTACAATAAACGGGGTTCTGGTGGATTGCGAGTTTCCTTCGTGGTGTCTTAGGCAAAATTTATTTTTGGTTACAGATTTGCTATATCCAAGACTGTTTGTAAGCTTCTGAGACCCTCAATGCTTTTTGTGTTGGAGGGAAGTCTTCTAGCTTATCAGTGAGAGTGGGAAGCACTAGTTAGCCTATGTACCACAAGAGTGGTTTCTGGCCCAGAAATTGTAGTTTATTGGCTGTTTGGGCAGTGTTTCCATCTCTTTCAACTTTCTGGTTTAAAAACCTGTGTTTGAACTTGTTTCTCACCTTTCCTGTAACTAGTCTATTCCAGATACAGATTTGCTGTATACAGGACTGTTTGTAAGCTTCTGAGCCCCCCAAGCCTTTCTGTGTTGGAGGGAAGCATTCTAGCTTATCAGTGGGAGTGATAAACACTAGGTAGCCTATCTACCACAAGATCCAGATACAGATTCTTAGTTTTAGCACTTGAATTTGCTTAATCATGCTCAGCACTTGTTCAGAACTTGTTGTTAGCACTAAATAAGCTACAAATTACTACAGCACTCAACCTTCCTCTTTACCTTGAGCAAAACAGTTTTTGTACTTACTTTCCTCACTTGCATAGAGAAAAACAGCTCTTATACTCACTTTCCTCACTTGTCTAAAGGAAAGTAGTTTTTATTCAGGCATGTCCAATGGTCAGCTCCCAGTGTTCTCTCCTGTCTATCTGATGAATCTGGGCATCTTGGGGCAATGCAGCAATTGCCTCATGTACACAAACAACCCTCTTCTCCTACCACCCAGCACCACAATCTGTGAGAGATGCACTTATCTAGCCAAACTGGAGGTAAAGCTCTCTCCAACCAAGACTGAATTTGACAGTCAAGAGGAGAAGGTAAACACTTGCACCACAGCACACTCATCACATAGTCCCACTAAACCTACACCACCAAAGTCCACACATAGAAACACAAGAACATTCACGGAGGCTCTCAATAATAATCTGCTCAAGCAACAGAGACCTCCAAAGCAGAAATGCAAGCAACCTCCACCCCCCAACACAACCCAAATGACACATAGCCCACAGACTCAGTGTGCCACTCAACCACAGCCTATAAGGCAAAACAACGTACCCAACACACTAGTCATAGGTGACTCTATAGTCAGGCACACTGATGTCCCACTCACCAGGCTAAACAAGGAGAAGGTTACATTTAGCTGCCTGTCTGGTTCCAAGATCCGCCACATAACCCACGGATTCAGGTCACTCCACAAGTACAAATATGACTCTGTCATTGTCCATGTTGGTGTGAATGACCTGAGATGTACCTCCCTGGACTACATGAAAAGAGACATGGAAGATATCTCCGATCTTTTAGCCCAGGCAGATATGACCCTAGCCCTGAGTAGCATCCTGCCATTGCCCAAAATTATACCGCAGTACAAAGAAAAAATGATTGACTTCAACAATTGGCTAAGCTTCTGGTGTTATTCTAAGGGGATCCAGCATCTGTCTGCCTGGGATGACATGGTCGACAGGCCACGATGCTTTGCCAGAGATGGCCTGCACCTGTCACCCCTGGAATTCTGGATACTGGCTAAGGCTCTTGCTACCCCTATAGTGCCTTTTTTAGGTAAGGTTCAAATGACAAATTCACCATCGTAACAGGAACAGGAAAACAAAAACTGAGGTTAACGCTACTCAATGCTAGAGGTCTAAATCTCAAAATGCACTCCCTCGAGGCACTCCTTAAAATAGAGAACATCGACATCTGTGCAGTGACTGAGACCTGCTTCAAGGCTCCAGAGAGCACCTCTGCATTACCAGGCTATAACTCATACCACACTTTTGTCATGTTTAATCATAGCCTCACCTCAGGTTTTGTGCCCACTGAGTGGCACACAGCTACAGTTATCCCACTTCACAAGGGGGGATCCACCTTGGATCCCAGAAACTACCGTCCCATCAGTCTGACAAGCTTTATCTGCAAGGCCATGGAGCGTATTATCATGGAACTTATAAACAAAGACATTGGCAACCTTCAAACACTGGACCCCACCCAGTTTGGCTTCATGAAGGGCTGATCTTGTCTCCTGAACTTGATTGACTTCTTCGAATCAGTCTCCAGAGCCATGGACAAGGATAAGGTGGTCCACACAGCCTATCTAGACCTTGCCAAGGGCTTTGACACCATCCCCCACTCTGGAATCATAGATAAACTTACTAAGCTGGGCATTAATCCCTACGTCACCCAATGGGTTGCTAACTGGCTTACTGATAGAACCCACACTGTAAAAGTAGCCGACTCCAAATCCAGCTCCAGACAAGTGACAAGTGGAGTACCTCAGGGTTCAGTCCTGGGGCCGCTCTTGTTTGGCATCTACTTCTCTGAAGTACAGGCCAACACAAAGGGACTCTGGATAACAAAGTTTGCAGATGACTGCAAACTGGGAGCCATTATTGAATCCCCAAATGATGTGGATACTCTACAAAAGGGCCTTACAGAATCAGATGCTTGGTGCCAGAGCCATGGGCTCAAGCTCAATGCCAAAAAATGTATAGTTATCCCCTTTGGGAAAAAACATGTATCTGTGAATTACCATATAGGTGGCAGTACACTAAACACCGAAAGTTTGATAAGAGACTTAGTCTCACCTTCGATAACCACATCGCCACAACAGTCAGGAAATCCTTCTATGTGGCACACCTCATCACTAAGGGCTTTTCATCCAGAAAAAAGGAGGTCATTGTCCCACTGTACTCATCCCTCATTAGACCCATTATAGAATACAATTCCCCGTTTGGTATGTACCTCTCAAAACATCTGCAACAACTGGAAAGGCCACAGAAATACCTCACTAAAAGAATCACAGGCCTAAAGCAGATGCCCTACGCTGACCGCCTTAAAAAACTCCAGCTATACTCTGTCGCATATCGGCTACTCAGAGGTGATCTTTGCTTAACATACAAGGCCATGTCAAACCCAGGGCTGTTGGACATGCTACACTTAAAGAAATCCCAATCCCTCAGAGCCACACGCTCCAGGGATCTAAACCTTGTCATCACAATAAACAAAACATGCTGGAGGGATAGGTTCCTGACCCAGAGACTCCCCAGACTCTGGAATAGATTGCCCATACATGTCAAGCAGAGTGCCTCTTTGGTCCTCTTCAAAAGGAACCTTGACAATTGGATGGGAGAAAGGAAATTCACACCGGGGATCACGTCAGTCACCCTGCTAGACAGGGGTCCAGGGAAGTAAATAGTGTGGGAAGAAATAGCCAGGGAATTGTTATGGCTAGGCCTGTATATGCCCTAGGGCTGATAGCCTAGTACCAACCTATGAACCTATGAACTTTTCTGCCACCTAACCTGGAGCAGAACATCAAAGGTGGAGGTGTGTCCATATTCATTAAGGATATCCACACCTCCAGGCTAGTTTCTCAGCATAATGCATCTGTGGTTATCGAAGTGCAACTAACTCTGGGCAAAACTGCAATCCAAACTGTAGCTTGCTACAGATGCCCCACCATGCCCTAGAATACCCACTCCTCTTTTCTTGATATACTGGAAAATATTAGGGTTCAACCAAACACCCTAATAATGGGCAATTTCAACTACCCCACCATTAACTGGGAAAACTACTCATGTGCCAACTCCTTCACTTAACACTTTCTGGAATTCATAAATTCCAGTGCACTGGATCCACTTATCCACACCGTCACCAGGGGCAACAATATGCCAGACCTAGTCATTACCAACATGAGTGACCAGTGTTCCACACCTGAAGTCAACTCCTCGTTGATCAGATCCGACCTTAAGCTAATCACCCTATATATCCACATCTCCCCCATTAGGGAAATCACAGTAAAAAATTTCTCCAAATCCAACTTCATGCTTCTTAAGACAGAAGTGGTGAACTTCATGACACCCATGCAGATGGACAATACAGTTACGACTGCTGAATCCTACACAGATGCACTCTATAAGCACTTACATGAGTGCATGGATCATGCTATCCCAAACAGTACCAAGATGCTACCCCCCAAAAAAAGGAAGCCAATCTGGTGGCCCCCTGCCATAAACAAACTCTACAACAGAAGGAAGAAACTGTTGCAAAAGAGAGTAAAATTCCATGAGTGGAGGAGTTCCCTGGTCAGCCTCAGTACGAAGCTGAGATCCCTTATAAGATCCTCCAAAGCTAGCTATGAAAACAAAATTGTCACTGATTCTAGGGACAACCACAAAGCATTCTATAGCTGTCAGGAATCTCAATGGCAACACCCAGATCTGCTCTGATTTACAGCACAACGGCACGAAAATTACAGAACCAACTTGATATTGCCAACGTCCTGGCATATAGGTTCAGTGCTAACTTTACTCCCCTCTCACCCCCTAAAGGGCCCATATCTATACAGGAAGAATGCAAAGTCCCTGTAATCGCAACTAAGTAGGTAAAAGCTGCACTCTCTAAAGCCAAAAACACGGCATCCCAGGCTGCGTTTTTCACGAACTTCAGAATGAACTGGCTCCCCACCTAAGCACCATGTTCAGTCATAGTCTCACATCAGGCTTTGTGCCCACTGAATGGTGCACAGCAACAGTTATCCCACTCCACAAAGGGGGAGCCACCACTGATTCCGGGAACTATCGCCCTATTTGCCTGATGAGCCTGGTCTGTAAGGCCATGGAACGTATCATCATGGAACTCATAAACAAAGCCATTGGTAACCTGCAAACCATGGATCCCGCCCAGTTCAGGTTTGTGAAAGGCAGATCATGCCTCCTGAACCTGATCAACTTCTTTGAGGCAGTCACCAAAGCCGTAGACGAGGGTAAGGTGGTTCACACAGCCTATCTTGACCTCACCAAGGCTTTTGACACCATCCTGCATTCTGGAATTATAGCTAAACTCACTAAACTAGGTATAAATCCCGCCTCTATTTCCTCTTTTCCCCTCTTCAAACTTAATCTTAAAAATCACCTAAAACTTCAATGGTTATGCCCTTGCTGCAACCCTGACTAATACTCTACTACTAGCCTGTAACCTATCTTCTCTCTCTTCCTTTACATTATTACTCTGCCAATAAATGTTGTAAATGTTATCTTCCACATTTTTAACCCAATGGTTTACTTTAAAATGTTACGTTAATTCCTTCCTAATGTATGTGGCATTGCCTCTTATTTGCTTTTTTTATATATTATTATTAAGTATGTGGAGCTTTTCTCCCCGGGCCTCTACTGAAAATGGAAATATCTCCAGCTAGACTAGCCCGGTCAACAAATGTAAAATAAAATAAATAAATAAATAAAATTTCACTAGATGGGTTTCCAACTGGCTCACTGACAGAACCCACACTGTAAAAGTTGCAGACTCTACATTTGACTTCAAACCAGTGAGAAGTGGAGTACCACAGGGTTCAGTCCTGGGAACTCTCCTGTTTGGTATCTACATCTCTGAAGTACAGGCTAACACAGAAGGCCTTTGGCTAATGAAGTTCGCAGATGACTGCAAACTAGGAGCCATAGTTGAGTCCCCAAATTATGTGGACATCCTACAGAAGGGCCTCACTGAGACAGATGACTGGTGTCAGAGCTATGGCCTCAAGTTCAATGTCAAAAAGTGCATTGTCATCCCCTTTGGTAAAAACTCTGTACCCATGAACTACCACATAGGCGGCAGTCTATTTAATGCCAAAGGTGTGATAAGAGACCTAGGGGCCCAGGTGGACAGCAGTCTCTCCTTTGATAATCACATTGCCACAGTAGTCAGGAAATCCTTCTATGTAGCACACCTCATCACAAAAGGTTTCTCATCTAGGAAAAAAGAGGTCATTGTTTCCCTCTACTCGACATTTATTAGACCCATTACAGAGTACAACGCCCCTTTTGGAATTTACCTCACAAAACATCTACAGCAGCTGGAAAGGCCGCAGAAGTACCTCACAAAGAGGATTACTGGCCTCAAACAGATGCACTACACTGACCGTCTTAAAAAACTCCAGCTTTACTCCATAGCATATCGCCTAGTCCGAGGTGATCTCTACCTAACATATAAAGCTATGGCAAACCCAGAGCTGTTGGACATGCTACACCTAAAGAAATCCCAATCCCTCTGAGCTGCATGCTCTAGGAACCTAAACCTTGTCACCACAATAAACAGGACATGCTGGAGGGATAGATTCCTGTCCCAGAGACTTCCCATACTCTGGAACAAGCTACCCATCTATGTCAAGCAAAGTTCCTCATTAGCCTCTTCAAGAAAAATCTTGATAAGTGGATGGGAAATAGGAAATACACCCCGGGGATCACTTCTGTGGCTCTGCTTGACAGGGGAAAAGGAAAATAACTTTCTTGGGTGGCGTAAGCCAGGGAACCTTGTTGGCTAGGGTTACTTAGGCCCTTGGGCTGATAGCCTAGTACCTACCCATGAACCTATAAGCCTATAAAAAGACTAAATCTAGATATACTTTAATACTAAAATGAGGGTTCTCCTTGTACCTCCTGTTCCAAGAATGCCTGGCCTGACCCTGTAACGTGCCTTCTTGTATCTGTTCTGCAAAAAGGAAAAAAACAGTTGCATAAATTCCACTTACCTGTAACAGTAGATGTTTGAGAACACACTGCTTACTTGCATATGGGTTGTGGTGCCCTTCTATCCTCCTCAGTGATCTGTCAAAGCTCAGAATCCCTTCCATTGCCTGTTGGTGAGGGTGAAGAATCAATCATCTGGCAGGACCATAACAGCTCTTTACAATCACAGACACAACTCTTTCAGTTTTCTAGTGTTCGACAGAAGAGTAGATGATACAGAAGCACTGTGAACACCTACTGTTCTACACACATACAAAATAAAAAAGGTTGTTGAACCAAACTCAACAACACCTACTGTAGTTACATATACCCTATAAAAAGGGGAATGCTGGTAGGGTACTGCCAGTAAGGCAGTGTGTTCTAAAAACATCTAAAGTTATAGGTAAGAGAAACT
Organism: Protopterus annectens; assembly: GCF_019279795.1. Lineage (NCBI taxonomy): Eukaryota > Metazoa > Chordata > Ceratodontiformes > Protopteridae > Protopterus > Protopterus annectens. Next base: position 668,913,622 of record NC_056727.1, on the reverse strand, counting down.
TTAACAACTATACTATGTTCAAGAAACACACTGGCTTACTAGCATATGGGTAGATTCCTAAAGCTTACCCAACCTGGGAGTAGGAAGGCCAAGGGTGCAGAAGCACCTGGAGAATGATCCTCGCAAAGCCTGCACTGGATCTAGAAAAGCATCCAGTTTGTAGTGCTTTGGGAATGTAAATACCGAGGACCAAGTTGCTGCCTCTAGAAAACTTCGAGTTCACTCCTTTCCAAAATGTCACTGATGAAAAGGCCATGGTGAAAAGTGCCTTTACTATGTCTGGATTACCTTGCAATGGTGGGTATAACAAAAAATATCTGAGGGCAACCCACATGTGATGAATTGTTTAGAAAAGGTTGACCTTTCTTTGCCTCAGAAAAGGAAAAAAAAATGTTTGGCTTTCCTAAAGGACTTTGTTCGGTAAAGGTAGTACCTGAGCTGTCTGTGCACATCCAGTATATACATGTGTGTCTATCCCTTATACTTAGGTTCTGGAAAGAACACAAGGAGATTAAAAAGACTGATAGAAAGTGAACACAGAAACCACTGCCTGAAAAAAGAATGAATGTTTAACACAACCTTATCCCATGGAAAATCAGGTAAGGTTGTACGCACCATGACAGCCTGCAGCTCTGAAACTTGTCTTGCAGATGTCAGAGCAATAAGGAAAACTGTTTTCTAAGTTAAGAACTTAAGATCAACAAAAGCCTCCAGTTCAAATGGTAGTAAGGTCGATTTTTCATGAACATAGTTGACATCCCAGTAGTTCACACCAGTATATTCACAACAGAGAGATAATAACCACAATGGACCCTTCCTTTCCATTTAGGCACCATTTAGAAGATCTCATCAATTTGTAAACATTCAATTTTCTCATAGCAGCTTTTTTCACCTCCTTTAACACATGCTGCACATCCTCAAGAAACAAATGCCTAAACAGAGTCAAGAGACTCTGAAATCCTACCTCCTGGGTTTCAAGCTCTTAGACATGACCACTTAAAAAAGAAGGAAGGAGGAGTGGCCTTAATCTACTTGAGCCTACTCTCCATCACTCCCTACCAAAATCCTATTCCTCAGTTCAACAATGCTGAACTAGTCATAGGAATTCTCAACCTAAATAACCATAAAAACATTTGTGTCATAGCCCTCTATATACCCCTGGAAACAATACAAACACACTTGAGGAAATGTTTCAATGGGCCTCAACTAATATCAAGTCTGAGGCATACATCCTAGGAGATGTAAACATCAACTGGAACAAAATTACTGCCAAGAATCCCACCATAACCATCAATCTATTTAATTTCTCTCAGAAATGGATAACTGGTGCCAGAGCCATGGCCTGAAGTTAAACGCCAAAAAATGCATAGTCATACCCTTCGGGAAAAACAAGGATACCCCTAGCTACCATATAGGTGACAATCCACTGAGCACAGAAAAAGTCATCAGGGATCTGGGGACCCAAGTTGACAGTAGTCTTTCGTTTGACACTCATGTTGCTAAAGTAGTTAGGAAAACCTTCTACATTGCCCACCTGATCATGAAGGGATTCACATCTAGATCAAGGGAGGTCATCGTCCCCCTGTACTCATCACTCATTAGACCTATGATTGAGTACAATGCCCCATTCGGAATGTATCTGACCCGACACCTGCAGCAGCTGGAAAGGCCCCAAAAGTTCCTCACCAAAAGGATAAAGGGTCTCAAAAATATGTCTTATGCTGCCCGACTGAAAGAACTCCAGCTCTATTCAATCTCATACCGCTTGCTCAGAGGTGACCTGTGCCTGACATATAAGGCCATGTAAAACCCAGATTTGATGAATATGCTTCACCTCAAAAAATCTAGATCCCTCAGAACCACAAGGGCGGGAGACTTAAACCTTGACATGGTTATTAATAGAACATGCTGGAGGGACAGATTCATCACCCAGAGACTCCCTATGCTGTGGAACAAAATCCCGGTACATGTGAGGCAGAGCACCTCGCTGGCCTTGTTCAAGAGGAATCTTGACCAATGGATGGGAGATCGCAGATATACCCCAGGGATTACTTCAGTGTCACTGCTTGACAGAGGCACAGAAAAATGATAGGCATAGTTTTTATTCAAACTAAAGGGGTGGCGAAAGCCACATAACTATGGGCTAGGCTTATAAATGCCCTTGGGCAGATAGCCTAGTATGAACCTATGAACCTATGAACTTACAAATACCATGACCAGACCCAATAAAAATAACCCCCCAGGCTCCATATTGAAATGGATCCTTGTCTCCCACCCAAATAACATCTCCCACATTGACACCTTACCAGACTCCATTAGTGATCACTTGCCAGCCTTCATCCATAGAGCAACTCCCTCCTCTCCTCACCTACACCAATACATCCATACTCAGAATATCACAAACTGTAATGCCACAACTTTTTCCAGTTCTCCCAAGCTAATAAACTGGGACAATCTAAAAATACTTCCTCAAGACAGTGCTGTTGAATTCTTCAACTCAACCTTCTCAGATACCCTGAACTCCCAAGCCCCTCTAAGAACAAAATGTATAAAAACCAATTCCGCCCCCTGGCTTACTAAAGATACCAAAACACTCATACAACAAAGGGACAAGACCTGGAAACTTTTCCACCGCAGTAAGCACTCTGACACCCTTCTTAAATATAAACAACTCTGCAACCTAGCCAAAAAACATATTATACAGGATAAAAAAATCATACTATTCCAAACTCCAGACTATGCATTCCACGAACCCCAAACAGTTCTGGAAATCCATCAACTCTCTTCTCAACTCAGGCACCAAAAATAACCCTTGCCCTGACACTAGTAAATCTGACCTAGAAATAGCTACACTGTTCAACTCCTTCTTTACTAACTCCATAGCAGAACTCACCAAAAACTTCCCTAACAACTCCTCCCCCCAACTCAAGTCCTCTCCCCAATCTTCCATCCTAAACTCTCCTGCTATATTTCATCTCAAACCCATCCCCATCTCATATATAAAAAAACTTCTCTCTAAACTTAAGGCATGCTCCAATGCCCCTGACAACATCCCTTCACTCTTTCTAAAACTAGCAACAGACAGCATCGCCATCCCCATTAGTATACTCATCAATAGACCCATAAAGGAATCATATGTCCCTAAACTGTGGCATGCAGCCTTTATCCTACCCCTCCATAAAGGAGGCAAAAATAATAATACCTCCAACTTCTGACCCATAGCAATTCTCTACCCTATTTCAAAAATTCTCAAGAAATGTATCCACCACCAGCTCATGCCTTTCCTTACAAATAACCAACTCCTTACCCCAACACAACATGGGTTCCGTCCTGGCCATAGCACAATAACTGCTCTTCTTTCTTTTCTAGACATCATAAATCATGCCTGTGACTCCAGAGAACTTGTATCCACAGTCATCCTTGACCTCTCTAAGGCTTTTGATACAGACTCCCATGCCCACCTTCTTACCCACCTTTCTAATCGTAACCTCTCGCAAAACACCATTACCTGGTTCAGCAGCTACATCTCTGATAGATCTCAGGCTGTGAAATGGAAAACTGGCACCTTAGCCTTCCTTCCAACCCCAACTGGGGTACCCCAGGGATCCATACTCGGCCCAATGCTCTTTAATATCTTCATTAATGATTTCCATGCAGCCATTCCTAACACTAAGATAGTACAATATGCAGATGACTCAACTTTAGTCTGCTCTGCCTCTACCCTCCCTGAGGTCCAAACTAAAACTCAAGCTGCTTTCTCAACTACTGAGAACTGGGTGCTTCAAAATCATCTCTCCCTAAATGCCAACAAATCAAAAATCCTACTATTCTCCCCTCAAAATCTCTCCCTCTTGACAAAACCTTTTTCAATATTAGCCATGCCGAATCCACTATAGATGTTGTTCCTTTTGCTAAACTTCTTGGGGTTACTATTGACGAACATCTAAAATTTGATACCCATATTAGCTAAATATTAAGAAAACCCATCAGAAACTTGGCATGCTGTACAGAAACTCACACTTCCTCTCCCCTTCAACTAGACAGACCCTCGCCACAACCTACTTACTACCCACACTGATGTATGGTGCTCCCCTACTAACCAACCTACCTTCATCTATCTCTTCTAAACTGGAAACCTGTTACAACAAAATCTCAAAGTTTGCAACCACATCCAAATACTCCACTCACCACTGTATACCTCTCCACCAGCTGCAATGGCTAGAACTTCCCGACTACCTAGACTACCTCCAACTTACCACAGCTCACAAGCTTATTTTCAAACCAATTAAATGTCCAGCACTAACAAACAAACATCTTTCCATTATACACCCCACACAGAACTCTAAGATCTGCCCACCAAAATCTAATCTCTGTATACAAATCAAATTGTCCCACTGGTCAGCTACTCCTATCCTTTTCCTTAGCCAAAAAATTGAATTCTCTCCCTCCATCTCTAAGAATCTCTAAAAACTTTGAACTCTTCAAAACCCAGCTCCATTCCTACCTCTCCTATAAACGGAAGTGCAATTGCGCTCTACCTACCTAACTTGCTTAATAAATTATCACATTTATTACATGCAAGGTTTCATTCTTCCTTACCCACCAGGGATTAACCCTATGTTAACGTTACTTCTATAACGTTGTCAGACGTTTCTAACCTCTGTACAAATTTAACTCTATACTACTGTTCTCAGCCTGTAAACGTGTAAATATGTATTATATATTTTTGTCTATGTTGCAGTTCAACTTTGCTTAGTTTTGCTATTTAATAGCTACAATTTGTTTTCTGGTACCTTTGCAACTATGTATTGTATTTTGTATTATGTAGCTTATACTTTGTATTATGGAGCTTTTCTCTCTTGGGTTCCACTGAAAATGGGCTCTTTGAGCCCAGTGGACCTCCCCGGTCATCAAACTGGAAATAAATAAATAAATAACTAAGTTAGAATCATCCAAACTGTCAACAGAACTTTCTCTAAATGGGATGCACCAGACACCCCTGAGACTGTGTGCAAGTCCAGCGTATAAGGAAGACTTTGTTAATTGCTCTTGACCAGTACCATAAACATAGAGAACCATGACACTCTGGGCTAATAAGAAGTCACAATCATCTTTGGCACTTCTATCTGAACTTTTAGAAGTACCCTGTGAATCAGTGGAAAGGTTGGAAATGCATACAGGGACATTCTCATCCTACCCACAATAGCTCGGAGCTCAGATATCACATCCAAGTCTAAGGAGCGACAAATGAGATATGCGGTACTGTAGGATGGGAAAGATTATAGGTAAAGGAGAAGAACCTGAGCCCTGCTTCCAAAAGTCTAAACAGTTGCCAATGCCAGATCCAATCAAATCTGATATACCCATGAGTTCAGGAGGATGGACAAGACACCAGAAATTGCATTAATAAGAAATTTTCTTTAAGGAAATTACTGATAAAATATTTATACAACAAAAAACTTCTGATGGTGCAATACCTGAAAAATACAAAATCCTTCATAAGTTTACAGGTAAGTACTAGGTTAGCTGTCCTTGCATGCCATTTTAAGTCAAGCCAATTTCACTTCAAAGGTGAAAATCAAACTTGTACTTTGTACCTGTGAGTTAAACACCTTAACCATTATACCAACCCCAATCCCTTTCTCAACAAAGTTGTACCTTTATTGCATGAAACCATTTTAGATGTCCAAGCAAAAAATAAATGCCTCCTTCATGTTATTACACCAATTTTAAAACAAAATAAGGACTCTTTTCTGTATACATCATATACACCAATATCACTTTTTAGTCTCTCTTATCAAATTTTTGCATCTATCATAAGTAACAAACTAAAGAAATTAATTCCTGATGTTATAAATGAAGACCAAATGGGACTGTTCACAAAATGACAAATTCAAGATAATATTAAAAAAAATATCATATTGCTCAGTATCATTAACTTTAGTAAATCAGAAGCAGTCTTCATTAGCCCAGCAAGGGACCCTAGCTAATGTTGGGAGGGGTATATGTGCCTCTATTGGCCAGTGTATGCCCACCATAAAGCCCAGCAGCCCTGGGTCAATAAGCTACTGGCTGACCGGTGTCTAGTTGCCCAGCCTGGGTTACCTGGGATAGCTCAGTTGAGTGAAAGCTGGACATAAAACTAACCACCCTGCCAAACATGAACTGAGAATTGCTGCTCTTAATGTAGGTTCACTGACAGGATACAGCTTGGAAGTGGATGATATGATGATATGGAGGAGGCTGGACATCCTATGTATCCAAGAGATGAGATGGAAGGGCAGTGTAGCAAAGCCACTTTGCTTGGGATCCAGACTCTACTACTCAGATGGGGGACAGGCTAGAAATGATGTAGGAATTGTGATGAGAGAGAAACTTCAGAACGCAGTGAGGGATATCATCAGAATTAATGACAGACTCGTGGCAATCAGACTCCAGTGTAATGATAGGCCAGTATTCATAATCTCAGCCTATGCCCCACAGCATTGTTGTGACAGTGAAGGAAACAGTGCATTCGGACAGCAGTTGTAGGATCTACTAGATAAAGCAGGATAACATGAATTGCTGTTGATAATGGGTGACTTGAATGCACATATCAGGGCAGACAGAACAGGATATGAAGAGTGCTTGGATCCACATGGGTGGGGCAACAGGAATGAAAAAGGAGAAGCCATTCTAAACTTCTGTCTGGCAAATGGCTTGATATCAGCCAACACATAGTTCAGAAAGAGAGACAGTCACAAAATCACATACAAGAGCAGCCAACATGCAACTCAGGTAGACTTCCTCCTAGTAAAAAAAAAGGCACTGGGGTAGAATCCATGATTGCAAAGCCCAGTGAAACAGCCGGCCCACACCATAAACCACTAGTTGCCACAATCAGCTACAAGCAGTGGTCAGAGAAGGATCTAAGGTCAATAGAGACCAGGCTGAAAATCTGGAAGTTGACTGGAGAGAAAGTACAACAGTTCAAGGAATTACTCAGGGCTCTAGCACCCCAAGAAGAGAAGGAAATAGGTGGTGTTGAAGAAGAATGTGTTAGGACTACAGAAAAGATATGTGGCCAAGTCAGGTATGGAAATAAGGTACGTAAGGAAAGCTGG